>NW_006300372.1:3062136-3069695 GCF_000327345.1 Myotis davidii | reverse complement strand
GCCAGGCTGAGGGCGGCCAGTACAGCAGTGGTGTTGGGAGCCTCTCCTGCCTCCTCAGCAGCACTAAGGATGTCTGACTGCAGCTTAGGTCTGCTCCCTGCTGGCAAGTGGACATCCCCCGGGGGCTGCGGGCTGCCAGAGGGATGTCTGATGGACATCTGAGGCCCAATCCCTTGGGGAGCAGGCCTAAGCCAGCAGGTGGTCATCCCCCGAGGGGTCCCAGACTGTGAGAGGCCGGGCTGAGGGCCACCCCCCCTCTCTGAGTGCACAAATTTGTGTGCACTGGGCCCCTAGTGGAATTATAAAGATAAATAACATGCCAATTTCCCTTCTCCCCCAGGGTCTTATTTTTATCAATAAAACACACATTTTTCAAATGCTGTTAATAATTATGATCCCTTTTGAAGGTAGTAGAATTTCCTGAATAGATTTCAAGGGACGAACAAGATAGTGTGGGGAATTAGATTAGGTTCCATGTTTAAGAAATGGTGAATTCTAATAGTATGCCTCTAAAAGTAAATTTAGAGTAAAACTTTTTAAGATTTATTATAGTTCAAATGTCTTTAGGATAAAACGAAGAATCATCATATACTATGAAAAATACAGGTCAGTAAGATTACTAACTGCTTTCTAGTTCCCATGAGGCAGACACAAATTGGAATGGCTGAATGTTTGACCTCATTTCCCACCACTGCTTCTGGTAATACATTCAAACTCCTGGTTACAAGGAGGATACTGGCCAGCATGTAAGATCATAGTGTGTTCCTCCTTCCCTCACCATAGTTAGTGGTCCAAAGTGTGGGAATGTGACCTAAGCAAACCCAATTAAACTACCTGCCCTGAAGTTTTAAAAATCAAGCTAGGATTGGGGAAATTCTTCCTCAACAATTAGGACAGGAAGCCATGGTCCCTGGTGTGTGGAGAACATCCATCTATAGCAGAAAAGTTAAAGTGCAGAGATGAGCAGAGAAAGGAGAGAGTGAAGAATGTTGATCAAGTCCTGTTTATCCTTGATGTCAGTTCTTCCCTATAGAAACCTACAGTACCCTAAGTCAGTGATGGCGAACCTTTTGAGCTTAGCATTTCAGCATTTTGAAAAACCCTGACTTAACTCTGGCACCGTGTCACATACAGAAATTTTTTTTATATTTGCAATCATAGTAAAACAAAGACATATTTTTGATATTTATTTTATATATTTAAATGCCATTTAACAAAGAAAAATCAACCAAAAAAATGAGTTCACATGTCAGAGGTGACATAGGTTCATCATCACTGCCCTAATTCATGTTTGATTTCTATCACTTGCAACCAATAGTCTCCTGTCTAATATACTCAGCAGTTTAGAATGGGTTGTCAATATTGGCAAAATCAAGCATATATCCAAAGCAATTATATAGATTTTTCACAGAAACCTGAGATTTGACCCTCAATAGTAATTCAATTCACAGGGAAATCACACAAGTCATTACTTTACTATCACAACTAATTTTAAAAATTCAAGCCATGCCTCCCATGTTTATATATGTCTTTTTGTTCTTTTGTTATGTTTGCAATTACTCTTACCTCAATCCTGCATGCAATCTAAACCTTTTCATTTTAATCTTTTGTTCACTCTGATCATACAGTTGTCATTAGATTATTTAAATAACAAATTAATTACATTATACCATTATTAGCAGCTGGAATAATAAACATTAACTATAAGCCACATAGTTGCCAAACTCATTTAATATCCTGTTTTGATGATCTCAATACTTTTATAATTCAGCTACTTTTATTATCCCATATTATAAATAAACTAGAGGACCGGTGTATGGAAATTCATGCACTGGAGCGCGGGGCAGGGGGGAGGAAGGGCGGGGGAGATCCTCAGCCTGGCCTGCCCCCTCTCACAGTCTGGGAGCCCTCAGGGGCAGGAGGCAACCTGACAATCAGGGGAAGGTGATGCTCCCATCACACCTCTGCTGCTGCCACTGCCAGCAGCACAAGCCTTGGCCAGCCCTGCTTGCCTGAGACTCAGTCAGGGGGGGTGCAGGAAGACCCAAGGCCCCCAGAAGGGCTGAGGGGACTCCCGCGGCAGGCGTGCGGAGCGGCCGTCCCCAGCTGAGGAATGGAGGATACTCTCATGCACATGAGTTATAACTTCCAATTTGTTGGACACCACAGTCAAGCTTCAGCTTTGGGGGAGGGAGGGAGGAAGAGAGGGATGGGCAGCTCATTGGAGGAGTCTGGGTGAGCTGTCAATCAGTGGGGGGTGCAGGAGGACCCAAGGCCCCTGGCGGTGCTGAGGGGACTCTGGCAGCAGGCATGCAGGGCTAAGGGGACTCTGGTGGCAGGTGCATGGAGCAGCCAGCCCTGCCCCCCTTCCCCTACCCCCCCATGGGTGCCGCCATTTTGTGAGGGTGTGATGGTCAATTTGCATATTAAGTCTTTATTATATAGGATTGAGACATAGAGAAGTTAAATAATGTGTTCAAAGTTACACAGCTAGTAAATATGAAGAAGCTGGGATTAAAACTCAGGCAATTGGACTCCAAGTTAAGGAAGGCATATTTCAACATGAAACAGTACTTATAAGATCAATGAGCTCTGAAATTGCAAGGTAGTGAAAAATTATATTTACATCAAAAGAGGAAGGGAGGGTCCACTATCATAGCCTTCTAGCTTCATTTCCATTGTCTGTGGAACTGTCAAATGACAATGTGGGCAGTTGTTTAAAATCTCTCACATTCCCTACTCCATTTTTTTCCATTTTCATAAGATCCCTACTGCCTGCTATAGTGTCTAGGACAACGATGGTGAACCTTTTGAGCTTGGCATGTCAGCATTTTGATAAAAACCCTAACTTAACTCTAGTGCCGTGTCACATATAGAATTTTTTTTATATTTGCAACCATAGTAAAACAAAGACTTATATTCTTTATATTTATTTTATGTATTTAAATGCCATTTAACAAAGAAAAATCAACCAGAAAAATGAGTTCACGTGTCACCTCTGACATGTGTGTTATAGGTTCGCCATCACTAGTCTAGGACATAATACTCACTTAATAAAAATGAAATGAATAGAAGAATAGAGTCGTTAAATGAATGAATTTAGGGGGAAGATGAGAATGAAGAATACAGAGTGTATGTAAAGAAATATTAGAGGATTCGTGCATTCTGTGAGGGGCATTGCAGAAAATTAAATCCTTCCCCCAAAACTCTGCAAGGCCACTATTGGGCTATTTCCCCTATTTTGTGGGATGTTGAAGAGCTTCAAGAATGTCATACTCCTACTGCCTCCCTCTTCTTTGCCATCAGCACTTCTTTAGGATGGAATGACTATTTTAGTAGGGTGCCTATTTTAGACACTACTCTCTGGCTTCCCAGCTCAAGTTTCTGAAGACCAGCTTGCTTCCTGAACATTTAATGAAGCCCACAGGCAAGTGGAAAAACAACGCAGAAAGGAGGTCAAGCAAAATCCTCCCCCTTTTAGCACAGTGTGTTTTAACTGTAATACCTAACAGATAAGTAAAAACTAAACGTGCAGGGTCTTTCTATAGTTCCTATTTTTAGCTTCTTTGCCAAGAGGACACGTGTATTACATTGAGGATCTGTTTGTTACTGGACTTCTCCACTTGTCATTGCTGGGACCAGGGACAGAGTGTCAGGGTTGGAAGGGAGGTGGAGAGGGCAGAGAAAATCTAGGCCATCACTAATTTCTCAAGTGCTGTTTTATTCTGAATTCCATCGCCAAAGAGAATTATGTAAAAGCTGAATTAACTATTGACTTTCCTGCCTTCTGTAGGCTGGTCTAATTAGAACAAGCAATTTTAATCTCCTAAGTCAGAATTCACATTGGTGCCCTACATTTTCAATCTGGTCTGCAGACGGTTTTTGTTTTCCTGGTGTTGACTTAAAAAACATTGAGCCAACATGTTAAAATTGAGAGGTTTTCTCCACTAAGATGAGGTATAAGGCAAAGATGCCTTCTCTCACCACTCCTTTTCAACATTGTTCTGGAAGTTCTAGCTAATGCAATAAGATACCAGAAGGAAATAAAAGCCGTACAGATTGGGAAAGAAGAAATAATCTGTTTTTGTTTGCAGACAATAGGATCATTTATGTAGAAAATGTAAAAGAAACAATAACAAAAATCCTGAAACAAATAAGAAATTAAAGCAAGTTTGTAGGATATATGGTTAATACACAAGAGTTAATCACTCTCCAATATCCAGCAATGAACAAGTAGAATATGAAATACAAAACACAATAGGCAATAAAATATGTACAAGACCTAAATGAATAAAGCTATAAAACTGTGATGAACAAAATCAAGGAAAAACTTTAAAAATGGAGAAATAATCCATGTTTATTGACAGGAAGACTTAATAATCCCAAGATATTAGTTCTTTTCAACTTGACCTATAGATTTAATAAAAATTTCAAAATCTCAAGAATTTATTTTGTGAGCACTGACACACTGATTCTAAAGTTTATATGGAAAGGTTAAAAAACAAACAAATAAAAGACCAAACTAGCTAATACAAGATTGAAGGAGAAAAAGGAAGTTAGAGACTGATACTACCCAACTTTAAGACTTACTATAGGAGGGGAGATGAAGGAATGGATAAAAATGGTGATGGGATTAAAAAGTACAAATTGGTAGTTAAGGAATAATTAGGGGATATAAAATACAGCATAAGGAATATAGTCAACAATATTCTAATAACAATGTATAGTAGCAGATGGACACTGGATTTATTGGGACAATCACTTTGTAAATTATATAAATGTCTAATTACTGGGCTGTACACCTGAAACTAATATAATATTGTACATCAACTGTAATTATTGGATACTAGAGGCCCGGTGCATGAAATTCATGCAGGGTAGGGTCCCTAGGCCTGGCCTATGATCAGAGCCAATCTTCCCTGGTTGCCACCCCCACCCCCCACTGCCACCCCATGCCCTCTGTGTGTAGGGGGACCTGCAGGGTAATCGGGGCCCCAGCACCACCTGCATCTGCTGCCATCCGCCACCCCCCACCCCCCACCCCCAGTTCCCAGTTCCGCATTGGGCAATTGTGGCATGCGCTTGGGGGCAGCTCCTGCATTGAGCATGTTCCCCCTGGTAGTCAGTGTGCATCATAACCAACTGGTCATTCCACTGTCCGGTCAATTTGCATATTATACTTTTATAATATAGATGTGGTTAGATTTCTTGGGCCAGAATCCAATAGCTGACTCTCTGAATACAACAGCCTTAGACAACCAGCCAGAGTGTGTGAAAATACATATCACTGCATTATTTGGGACCCTAAAAAAAACAGATGGTATACATAAATTGGCTAATCTAACAAGAGCCCTATGAGTAGGCAGGGTACTGGGAAACCATGAGGTATTATATCATCAGCATTCCTCAGCTGAAAGTGCAAGATAAAGGAGCAGTAAGGAGAACAAGGAGATAGAGAGAGCTGAGTGGAAAGGGTCACCTGAAAGCACTACAGCTATGGTTAAAGGAAGCAGACAAGCCATAGTGATGTCACCGGATGGACCCAGGGAAACAAATACCAGCACCATGCTCTTCTTCTGGCTTCCAATCTCCTCCAGTTCTTGGCATAGGTCAGAGGAAAAGAGTACCCAAGGAGGTATCCTCTGCAGGTAAGCTCTTCCAGGGCACAGAGCAATGTGAAAAAGGGCAGAGGATATATCTGGAGTAGAAATATATTGAGCACATCCATCCAGGCCAAAATGACTAGGATTTTCAGGCTGACAGATGTATTTCCAAACATAAATCAGGGTAAAAGTATCCTGCATTTAACTGGGTAAGATTCTGAAATAATGAAAAAGGCTCTCCCAAGATTTTAATATATGATGTAAGCTTAGTGGTCTAGTTTTAGACCTTATCTGAAGCAATGAGTCATTGCTAACAATGCCTCCAAAAGAGTGGCCTCAACCACCCTCACTTTAAGCATCTAAATTATAAAGAATTCATTTATCCTTGAATCAGACAGGATTCCTTAACTTGCAAGTCATAGAAATCCAACTCAGAACCCTGACATAGCTGGGCATTCCAAGTGTGGCTTCCTTGCAGAGTTAGATCCAGGGGCTCAGACAATATCATCAGGAACAGGGTTGCTTGGGGCTGGGGACAGGTTACAATCCCTTTCTACAGGGATTTTTGTGAATGTTGATAAAATGTTAGTCGTACCTCCAGTCTTACACCCCCGATCCATCTCACACGCAAAGCTTCAGCAACATTCATGACCTCAATCTCATTGCCCCAATCTGTGTCATGTTTCCATTCCTGTCCCACTAACAGTGAGTGTCAAGGGGGATAAAATAATGTAAATAGTCAGGCCTTAGTTAAGTGCCCACCTTGAAGATGGATGAGGGGAGAGTTTATCCCACCCAAAGCACCTGGGGTTTGAGTTAGGTAAAACTGATCTCCAAGATAAATCAGGGTGCTGTTTTTAACCAGAAGGAGGGTGTATTAGAAAGAGAAAAAGGATGTCCACCATACTCATAAGATTAGAAAATTCTTCCAAAATCTTCTTGTCACATGCTTTTGTCCCGGCTCCTCCTGATGGAGTTATCTGAAGATTTTTTACTCCCTCTTTTGCACAAATCTCTTCATATATCTTCAAAAATCCCCCATACTCCTCTATCACTCTAAGTCTTCACCAGTCACAACATGACCACCAGCTTTATTTCCCTTCATGGGAGATGTTTACTATACCTCATGTCATCTTGGACACTCTCCTCTGTGTTCTGTGTGTCTTATCAATGACCCTCTTCAAGAGTAGTGCCCCGAGAAGGAGAACAAATGGATAGTTCACAGAAAAAAAATAGACGTTAACATTTATTGGATACTTCCTATTTCCTAAGCAATGTTTCAAGAATGTTATACATTTGAAGAGATTTAATTCTAACATCAATCTTCTGAAGTAGGTACTTATCATTGCCATTTTTAAGACACAGAGGGGTTAAATAATTTGCCCTAGGTTACTCGGCTAATAAATAGAATATTGTAAGTTCAAACCCAAACAATTTTGCTTCCCAAATTTGTACTATGATCTCCTACAAGAATCAAAAGGCAAAGCATAACTCTTTGACTGAAAAATGTTCAACCACACTCAGAGGCAAAGAAATTGAAAATCTTCCAATATAAGATTTCAACTTTCAAGTTGGCATGTTTTAATAATAGCCCAAATTAGTTGGTAAGAAATGCAAAACCTCCTCTGCTGTTAGTAAAAGCCATGTAACAATTCTGTAAAACAATTTGGCATTATGCAAAAAAAAAAGTCTCAGAAACCTATATTCTTTGTAAATATATAACTAATAGATATACTAAAATCTGTAGCTGCAATAATATAAAATGCTGTGAATAATAACAAATATCAGAAATAATCTAAACACTAAGCAATTCAAGCTTGGTTAAATACATTTTGAGACATCCACCCAGTGGAATACAAAGCAACCATTAAAAATGCTAATATACAATGTTTAATAAGACACAAATATGTTTATTCTATTTCATTGAATGTGCACACACAAAGAGCAAAAAGTATA
>NW_006300372.1:3052379-3061985 GCF_000327345.1 Myotis davidii | reverse complement strand
TGTAGGAATAAAGAAAATTATGCCTGTCTTCACTCCTATGAGATCTTCTTCATTTTCTAATTTTAGTTGAAAATAAAATATCAATTACATGTAAAAAGACCTCCCCCTCTGCATTGTGCTAGCTCAATCATATAAACTGGAGGTATCATATTTTTGTATACAAAATAAAACCATATTCATTGTGAAAGATGTAAAACAAAAGGACAAACTTAAAAAATGAAAATAATGAATAATCTCACCATTGTAGTACCACTTTTAACATTTTGTGTATATATTTCTAGAATGTTCCCATAGATCTATAACCTTTTTTTTACACACATAAGATCTGATGTGCATTCTGTGCTATAACTCTTTTACACTTCCTGAAGTAACATACACATCTTGGCCTATCATTTCTTAGCTTAAAGCACGATATTTACCACAGAGATGTGCATTTGTTGTTTACAAAAAGTACAGCTAAGTATTCTCAAGTTAAGAAAGGAAGAAAGCAAGACTCCTTTGATGTTCTTGGTATGTGTTAATATCACAATTGACACTATAAGCAATTAAGAATGAGGAATGAGGGAAGAACAAGAAGGAACCTAATATTTATTATTAACAAGACCTTTTACTAAGTGCTTTATATGCATGCACTCATCTCAAACATAACCTCCTGAGGCAGGAATGTTTATTCCCCATTTCCCACATGAAGAAATTGCAACTCTGCAAGGTTACGTGCCTTGCCCAAGGTTGTCTCACTGTAAAATGCAGAGCCAGGACAAAACTCGCTTGTGTCTGACTCCAATCATGTGACTATGAAATGGGAGGAGGAACCGGAACTCAGTTCTGTCTGACCCCAGAATGTCCATGCCATTTTCATTTTATGACTGCCTCCTAAAATTATTTTACAAAGTTCATTTAATTTTTTAGACAAATATATATCTATAGTACTTTCCAGGTACTGGGTTAAGAATTGTGTCTGCAAAACTAACCAAGCCAGGAAAGTCCCCTCTATGAAGTTTATGTGCCAGGAAGGAAGACAGAAAATGGACAAGTAAACACATAAATAACTAAACCAACAAGTAGGCCGGCCACCCCAATACTCCCATTAAGAAATGAGGTCCAAACTCTGGGCTTCCTTAGAAGGGGTGTCTGAGTCAAATGGCTGTGTCCTGCGACCACTGGCCACAGAATCTGTTCAGATTGCAGGGCTTTCACCTGGAAAGATCCCCAACTAAAGATCCCTAGAGCTTAGCACTGGCTCCCAATTTGCACCCCAAATGGAGTTGAGATAATGAAGGTTTTATTTCAGATTTTGAGGTCAAAAGACAGGAACACACCATAGCCTATACTGTCAAAGTATATCACATACTGCCTGGGAGCATGGATTCTGGAGTCCAAAGCCTTCACCCATTACTAACTGAGATGGCTCAGGAAAGATAATGAACCCTTCTGGGACTTGATTTTTTTCCCATTTACAAAATGCAAATGATAACAATACTTACCTCATAGGTTACTGTGAGGATAAGTGAGTTAGAACATGTGGAGAACCTTGAACAGTGTCAGGTAGATAGTAAATGCTGTGTAAGTGCTCTTTCTATAGCATCACACTATGGTGCCCTGACCATGGGCACTGGAGATCCACCTGGGCATCAAAGAGCATGGGCGCCGCGCTCATCTCAGGAGTGTCTGGGCCCGACCACTCACTGCCCGGGTGATACTGAACACATGACTTGACTTCTCTAAATGTCATTTTCCCTCAAACTTCAAGCGGGGATTTTGACAGGACCTAATCTTGAAGATGGTTTTGAAAATTAAATGAGATAATGTGAAAAGGGACTGAGCAATTGGCATATGATAAAATCCCATGAAATGTTAACTATGATTAAACTTTAGAGTCACGGAACATATTAAAAAGTCATTTTCCACCACTGCTCCATCATGCCCCAAGCTTCTGGATGCTATAATTCTCATAAGTCTCTTGTGGTCAGGGGGAAAATATCTCGCCTTTACCAGGTGAGATATGTACTGTACAAGTGTTGGTGAGCCTGCGTTAAAGAAACGGATGACCCCTACAGTCTGAGAGTGCGCCTCTTGCTTTTAGATTTTCCTTTCGTTCTGTTGTCATACTAATGTTTTTATTTCCCTGGGTATATTATAACATCAGAATTATTTTTCTCTTTTGATATTCTGGAACTGTTATGTAAAAGAGGACATGAAATGAGTTCTGCCATAGGATTTAATGTGGTGCTTTTCAGGAGTCCCCATAGCACTGTGTCATGCTAAACCCGTGGGCCAAGTTCCTATTGATTCTAAGTCAGGTGTTGGATGTGTCTCTGACCTGGATTATGGTGACAGTTTCAGGAGTGTTTTCATATGTCCAAATCCATCAGGTTGTGGACATTAAATATTTGCAGTTTTTTGTATATTAATTATGTCTCAATAAAACTGTCTTTTAAAAAAAATAGCTGGACTGCTAAAAAACATCTGCATTTCTGAGACAGTGTGGCGTTGATGTGTATTTTGGTTTCTGCACTCACACAGCAGCTGGGAAAACAACTTTCCTAGAAGCCAGTCTTGTGCTTCGGAGAAGAATGACTCCACAATACATTTTCAAGGCATAAATCGTTTTCTCTCTACCTTTCCTGTGCTTCATAATGATGTAAATGGCTGAAAGGTCACCAATTTCCTGGCTGTTTATAGTCAGTGGGGTTAATTTTTCCAACTGGTCAGAAAATGTCATGCCCAACAGCAGCATTACTCACTTAATTAGCTAATGTAGTGTAATTCATTGTTTAGGAATTAAAGTAAAGACACATTTCCAGAATGCCTTGGAATAATAAGATAAAGGATATTACTCAAAAGGGAAACGCTCTGCTTAAATTACCATCATCTCTAACTTGTCTTTTCTCAGAAAATGACCCCATATGTCTGCAGATCAAATGACCATATATCTCATTTTCCAAATAGCCTAAGCCATGCTGTAAAAAAAAAAATCTTTAGAACCATTATATATTCATTTCAATAGCAAATATTTAGTAAGCTTTTAATATGTGCAAGGCTCTGAGATGAGTATTTTAAATAAATTGCCTCACGGAATACTCATGACATTCTCCCGAGGAAGGAATTATTGCTCCTTATTTTGCAAATTAGAAAATGGATGCTTTACAAGGCCTAGCTGAGGGAAGGTCACCATGGCTCTGAGGCCTCACCCCTTTAGGCATTAGATTGTGGAACAGGAACTGGCTTCTGCTGACTCTTGCTAAGGCTTAAAGTCGAGGGAAATGCTGTTCCAAGGTGTCGATGGCAGTGGAAAATCTTGCTATCACTCTCAGCTTTGTTCCAAGCTCTGCACCAACTTTGCATCCAGTCTTCCTGGTTTCACCCAAATTTATTTCACCGGCAAGTTAGCCACTGAAAGAAGAAAGAAGCCATTGCCCTTGGACGTCCCTACCAAGTTCCCTACCATGACCGCAGCAACCTCTCGGAACACATTTCCTGAAACCTTCCTCTTCACGCTCCAGCCATCCTACCCGCTCCCCAGCATGCTTATGGCGCTAGCACATAGTGGGTCCTCAATAAAAACATGTGAAATGCGTTATGAAATCCCACAGTTGAAAAGGTAACGTTTGGTTACATGGAATCCTCTAATTAAAAGAGTTTTCAGAACTTCCTTTTTATCCCTACGTGAACATCACATCCAGGGCATAGAAACGGATAGGGAGACAAAGCAAGGGGCAGACTTTGTGCAGTTACTGAAGTAGCGTTTGTTATCTGACACACTAAGTGAAACCTAATTCTTGGCATAATGTGACAGCAAAGAAAAGATAATGCTAAGTTAAAATCATAGGAAATCAACATGCAAGTAAGAAATCCTGTTATGATACAAAAAATACAGCTGCCTCAAAAAATGTCAAATAATTGTCGTACTACCTTTACATAAGATTGCCAGACTATCATAACTGGAGAAAAAGCATTCTATCTCCTTCCCAGGAGAAAAGTGCCCAAAAATAAAATAACCGTGTTAGAGAAAAGCACCATTTTAACGATTCTTTAAATAGGTTTAGTGACTACGCCAGCTACATTTGTCCCCATTTTTTCACTAAGTATTTTCTATTCTTGCTGATAAAATGCTAAACTCTAATCTGTTGACAAATACTTTTGTTGTGTTTTTAATCAGTGTTATTTATAGCTCAATAAATGTAATATGCCAGAGCTGATGCTGACATGTTTGTCCCAAAAGGAGGCACAAAAGGCAAATTCCCTGTATTTCTGTGCTGTGAGCAGGGGCAGACCACTGCTAACTGCCGAGAGATGGTAAACCTCAGAGGATGGGATGGACTCCATGGTGGCCGTGAGTGTGCAAATAAATGCTGGGAAGAGAAACTGCCAATTTTACAACTCTGTCGAAAGTTAGCCCTTGGAAAAGAGGTGGAAAAAATGTTTATGGCTAGATCTATGAACAATAGGCCTTAAAAATAAAAGGATGTTACCAATAAAGAAACAAAGAAAAGGAAAAAAAAAGCAAACCCTGAAATGCTGATGTGGTGCCTGTGTGTGGAATCGGGCGTCCAGCAGAGCTGCATTCTAGCTGCCCTCTCACACCTTCAAGCATGAAGCTTGGGAACCTACTTTCAGCTCCCAGACCCAGCTTTCGTCTCTGTAAAATGAAATAACAACAATTCCCATCTCAGAAGTATCTTCAGTGATAAACAAAACAGACTATTAAGGAAGCGAGTTCCTCATAGAATAAAATAGCCAACAACCGCTCTCAACTGCTCTTTGAAGCAGTCTCCCAGGCAGTTAAAAATAATTGGAACTGGTCCATTTTTGCTGAAATCCCAGCTGGTGAGCTAAAGGCCTTTGGGCAAGTGACTCTTGCTTTCAGAACCCTAGTCTTCTTGTCTGTAAAATGGGAACAAATCCGTTCCTCTTCAGGCTAGCCTTTTTCTACTGCTGTCTCACAACCATCCCGCTCTTACTGAGATATCTCCCTGTGAAGGAGTTGATCTCAACAGGCTGCCTTGTGACTAGCTGCCAGCTGGATGTGGCCAGTGGGAAGCACAGATGGACAGCAGGTGGGAGAAAGTGAGGTAATATTTATTCTCTGAGTCCTTTTCTAGAAGGTCTCAATGGCTTGCTTGCTACTCTACCTGAGCCAAAGCTCCAGTTACATGTCCTATCCTATAACCACAGCTACTCCCTTGGGATTCTACTCACAACTCCCTCCCCTGCCCCTTTAGGACTGGAGGTGGTGAAAAATATTGCGCTAGTGATAGGGTGGCGTCACCATCCCTTGTTATCTTCTCTTAATTGTGATCACATTCTGTAAATCGTTTATGTAAATTTCTTTAGCCCATGTGAATGTCTCATGTGTTTCCCACCAAGACCAAACTGGCTGTTGATTCCATAGAAAGAGCCTGAGGAGAAATTAGGTTGCTCATACATTTGAGGAGGCCACAGATACTCTCCCTGAAGAAGGTAAATGAAACACCAGTATTTCATGTGATGGAGTGGCATGATAATTGTTGGAGATAGCCTGGCATCAAGTGCAAATGGAAGGCAAGGGATTGAGAGATTAAGTGGCTGTGGCACTTAGTTCCTATGGTGACAATATTGATCAGAATGTTTTTGGGGTAGTTAGTTGCTGCTGACAACCCTGGAGAGCTGACAAACCCCCAGAGGAAGGACAAATTGGGATCTTTAACTGTCTAGCTCATACCTCAAGTGGAAAATCAGAAAGCCTTGATAATAACTTTGTCGTAGTGGTTTTCTTCCCAAAGTCAGAGGCTGATATGTCTGCAATGGAACATGAGGCCTGATTGTAAGTAACGCTGGGTTGGGATGCTAATTAAATGCTCAACTTCGCTAGATCTTTTAGGCAATGGCTCTAATGGAGGAGGAGTGAAACCCTGATACATGAGAAGCTACATTTGGGAAGAACATTTGAGGACTTTGCATCTGTAAATCTCCCTGACAGAAGCAGGTATTCTGAATACAAAAACAATAAAAGGTAAATCCAAGCATATCCAAGGCAGAGAGTTCAGGGCCTGGGAAAACAATAGCATATACGCCAACAGGGCTGCAGAACATTGCCAGTTATATCAAGAGAAGTGAGTGAGTTGACGCAGCACGCATGGGAGTGGACACTAATCGTGTTAGACCAAAGGTGGCAAAATTTAAAACTGAATTCAAGCCAAATTTTTTGATACAGGTGGCATGATACTAGGACTAGAATTAATAGTCTGATTGGTTTTGGATAATTAAACTTGGATTAAGGAATGGCTTAAGGCCAATGAAGTTGAGATGTCAGAACTTCCTTTACATATATATGGGGGAAGGGATCAGAAGGCTCAGAGAGAAGGGAATGAGAACACAGACCTCAAATATATGATCTGTTCAGTCATGCCCTAACAACCACAACCCTAGAACCCAGAAGACATTCCCTTCACCAAAATCTTAAAAATACCTCCATGAGGGGCACTGGCATTTGAAAACAATGTTGCCCAGGATAGAGATGACTGCCAGCATTACAAAGAGAGCTGCTTTCTTGACTCAATTGAAATAAAAAAATCCTGAAGTAGAGAGTAGGAGCAATAATTACTATTACAAGCTACAGGGCACTAGAGTGGTTATTAGAGTGTTTTGATGTACAGGAATAAGGTGGCAATGGTTAATGTACTATCAAATCATTAGGAATTATATAGATAGAAAATTTTAAATATTGGTGGTGTGTTAAGAAATCTAATTCAAATCTTTGGAACGATCACAACCACTTAAACAGTGTTCAGCCATAAGCTAATTCATAAATCCAGATTCTCTTGATTATGGGGGAAGATATTTCTGTCTGAGATCAGTCTCAACAAGTGGCCATTGATATGTACTATAAAAATTCATCCAAGTCTCCCTTGAAGGAATCTCTGAACATTTATCAGACTTTCTGAGAGCTATTAGATACAGACTCTGTACTGAAATGGATCTTCTGAGACCAAAAACATTGCTATGAGACACCAATCCTAATGCAAGTTAGGTGATAAATGAAGTCTTGACCCAAGACCATTTCATAATGTGTCCAGTGGGAGACTAATGCATATGTTCTAATCCTAGAACATATCATGGAAAAAATGTAGCAGAACTCTTAATTTTGTTCCTTGACCCACTAAGAGCTATCATGTTAGGAAGGACTTAGTGGATAAATATGTTGACATAATTTATCCATGGGGGTGCTACAAAAATTAGGATATAAGAGATTAGGTTTACCATCAAAGAATTTTAAAATGCAGACATAAGTATTACTACCTCATCTGCATTTCACTCACATGTTTGGCCAGAACTAAATCTAGGAAAATGATATTTAAATTCACAAGCATGTGTAAAAACTACCAACTAAAAATTATAGCAACAGTAATAATCATGTAAATTGATGTGGCTTTTTCACCTAACAACTAGTATCCATAACTTGGATCAGTATAGAAAGGATATCTAATTAGCCAGTTGAAGAGAAGCTTGTATTGTGGAGGATAAGGAAGGAGGCTTAAAAAATTTATGTCCAAGATGTGTTCAAAGAACATGGTCTAATTTGTGACCAGGATCAAAAAGGCAATACTCCCCTTGCAATGCTAAGCCCAGCTGCCATCACAGAAGGACCTTCCCTAAGTGAATTATCCTTCCTATCATCTGATGTAATTCTTAGTATTAAATATGAAACCTAAGGAGGAGAGCAATGATTTTTAGATAGCTTAAATGACACTGACTTTAATTCTTCAGATTTTTTTCATTTCACCCAATGAGAGATGTAGGAACTCTGATATTTGAGATCTACTAATATTACATAAGGCGACCCAACCAAGTTTGGAGAAGAGTTTCATCCATAATCTACATTCTATCGATGTCTTCTCATTTTTGCTCTGGGGTCTTTATTAGCACACTCTCTCTGGTATAAAATAGCAATTAGATACCATTTTATTGTCCCCATAGTTTCCAAATCTCTAACGTAGATTCATGACTTTTTAAATCAATGTTTGGGATCAGTGAAGACATGCTTTGTCCTGACCTCCATCTTCCGGAGAATTCTGTCTCAGGGCACTGCTGCCTTAGTCTTCCCGCATGATCCAAAGGAGCTCAGAACAACTGGCCTATTTTCTGGTGAAATCTTGGTTTCCAGTAAATTCTCAGGAATAGAGCCTGAAACCATTTTAAATTCTCTGAAAGCACATGTCCTGTTAGATAATCTATGACAAGTCTCAGGGGGATCAGGAAGAAAAGAGGATGGTGTCTTAGCTCGAAGGGAAATACAAAGTAAACAAACAAAACACTCAGAGTCCCAAAGCTAAACCTTCCAAGGTTATAAATGAATATAATGTCAGGTATCTGGAATATCATGTCAGTTGCTCAAAATCACAGGTGACTATTAAAAACAGGTTTGAACAAAATCCACAAGCTAAACATAACATCAAATGCTTCGTTTAGGTTTTTCTGTAGTATTCAAACAGTTTTTAAAACCTATCGCCTGAGTCCCATTAGGAACTAGGAGAGGGGAAAAGAAGTCATTCATATAAAGAGAAAGGAGGGCCCCCTCAAGGGTGGTAAATTTCTTATCTTCTTGGCCACTGTTTCCATTACCAGTGCGCAGCTTGGTACTTGATATACATGCAGCAGGTGTTTAATACAAGTTGCTTGAATGAATGCATAGAGAGAAGAGAAAGAGCATTGTCTAAATACTTGTGGACGACAATCCCCAAATACATGATCCATCATCTCCCCATAAACTGAGCTGCAAGACATAATGAGGTACTTCCTTTGGAAAAAATGAAGCTCTTTCGAACACTTTCTTATTTTGCTTACAACTCAAAGGACACAAAGAGCAGGCATGCGGGATCAATTACTATCTCTCATTATTTGTCTTAAAACACCTGTGCTCCATAGCATCCTCTCCAGGATTTCATCCAGGCAGTGATCCATTTGTGTAATGTATTATTATGCTGCTCAGAAAAAAATCTTAGGGAGATAAATGTTACCGAATATTCCAATTACATTCTTTGGTATCTACACTAATAAAAGAGAAACATGGTAATTGGCGTAAGACTGCTACCCTTCCCATTGGCTAATCAGCAAGATATGCAAAATAACTGTCAGCCAAGATGGCGGCAGGCAGCCAGGCAGCTTGAAACTAACATGAGACTTGCTTGCCTCAGTGACGGAGGAAACCAACGTTCCCCGCCTGCGGCTGCAGGCCTCTGAGCCTACAACTCTAAGCAACTCTGTAACAAATACCGCCGGACTTCAGCCAGCAGGATCACAACATTGTAAGCAAAGGCCAGAAACCTACTTTCCGCAGCGGAGGCCTAAGAGCTGGAGCCAAGCCTCAAAGCTAAAGCTGGCCCAGAATAAAAAAAAAAAAAGGAAAAAAGGAGCGGTTGGGAGCTTCAGTCACCCCCAGCCTGAAAACAGCCCTCAGCCCCTCACTCAGACTGGCCAGGCACCCCAGTGGGGACCCCCACCCTCAAGGGGCTATGTCCAGCCTTCAAATGGCCCTCAGCCCCTCACCCAGACTGGCCAGCACCCCAGTAGAAACCCCCACACTGAAGGTGCTGTGGCCAGACTGCAACAAGCCATCAGCCCCTCCCC
>NW_006300372.1:3029140-3052356 GCF_000327345.1 Myotis davidii | reverse complement strand
GGGGCCCCCCCAACCCCCTGATGGGCCCTGCTCTGTGCATGACAGGGGGGAGCTCCCCAACCCCCTGATCGACCCTGCTCCGTGCGTGACAGGGTAAGGAGCCCCAACCCCCTTGATGGGCCCTGCTCTGTGCGTGACAGGGGGTGATGCTGCAACCTCCCCATCGACCCTGCCTTGAGTGTGACAGTGGGCGTGCCCCAATCCCCCAATTGGCCCTACCCTGAGCGTGACTGAGGGTGGTATCACAACCTCCCAATCCGCCCTGCTCTGTGCATGGCAGGGGGCGGTGCCCCAACTCCCCAATCGGCCCTCCTCTGAGCCTGACCAGGGGCTGCACCTAGGGATTGGGCCTGCCCTCTGCCACCCGGGAGCAGGCCTAAGCCATCAGGTTGTTATCTCCCGAGGGGTCCCAGACTGCTAGAGGGCACAGGCCGGGCTGAGGGACCCCCCCCTCCTCCTCCAAGTGCACAAATTTTTGTGCACCTGGCCTCTAGTGTTCAAATAAACTTCTACCATCCTCTTTCCTATCTTCTTTCTGTTTCTTTTCAGGCCTTTTCTTCACCAATCCCAGTCAGATCAACCCATTTCTTTCCCTTCTCTGTTCCTATTTTCAAGACAAAACTGTTCCTCCTTCTGCTTCTTTGATTTAAATATATCCATGTTTCCTGGATGAAACAATGTAATTACACTTTTTTAGGGAAAAAAAAGCCATATCTAATCTTAATTTTTCCCCTCCCTCATAATTGGGTAATTGCACATTTTGTAACTTAAGCAGTTAATTGTATATGTGCAAGAAATCTGCTTTAATATGTTAAAGACACTATTCTATTAAGTTGTTAGCAAAAGGGATTAATGTTTTGGTCTAGACTAGAGGATCTGTGAGCAAATTTTTTTATAGCTTCCACATTCTATTATTGAATGATACCTAGGGCCAACACAACTTCTGTTCTTAAAGAAGAAATGGCTCCTCATAGACAGACTCTGATATCTAAGAAGGATTGAATGAAACATTTTTTAGAAATAAAAAGCCTGTGCTTTTACTGGTAGGGGGTATTGTTGACCTGTTTATCCCAAACAATCACAACCTTCATGAAAAAAAAGAAAAGAAAGTGTATAAAAAATACCCAGCATCTCTTAAGAAGGTCAAAGAACTCGCTCAAGCCCTAATTTGTAAGGGATCCTTATTAAAGTGTCATGATTAAACACTCTGGAGTTAATTGATAGGGTAATCTTTTTGCATTTTGTTTTCTAACAACCATGCATAAAAAAACATACTATCAGGAATTTTTAGTGAATCCTCTGAAGACTAATGTTAAAGATTGAAGTGGTCACTCTGTCTGTTTAGGCCACCCTCATCGTGTCTACCTTTCAACTCCTGGGACAGGAGTATGTCTAAGAGGCAAAGGAAAATTTGATCTTCCTCTCCTCATAACCGGAAAGGTCTGCAAGGGCACCTTGTACCTTGACAAGAGTCAAATCCTTGGCTTATGGAATAAATACTGCCGCACTGGAAATATTTTATAATTTAATGGGTATTTTAAATGCTGTCTCTTAAAACCTCAAAACTAAGACTCCAGCATGTATATGCGTGTTTATCCCCACCTTCTCACAGAGTTGCACAATCACCCTTTTTCTCCAAAGCTGATCAAAAGAAGAGCAGCTCTGAAATACTCTAAAACTCCCCACTATTGCGATCCAAGCTCTTTCAGATATAGAGATTATAATTTTAGGATTCTGCTCGCTAACAACTTCATAATTTTACTATATAGTCATGTATTACCAAAACATATCCTCAAAAAAGTGCAACACAGTCCTCTCTGAACCCCTTCCCCACCACACACACACTCACACGCTCACTCACACACCATGGCTCAGACTGAGGAGAATATGTGAACAGGCAAATAATACTTAGGTGACTTGTCCCCACACGCACAAGCATATAAAATAAAATGATGAGTAAAGACAACCACCAAGAGGTAAATACTCGAATACCATAATCAAACCCTAAATTTGACAGTAATGTCTACTGCATTGAAACAGAAAAATTCCAGTGAGGGGCCAGGGTTAAATCCCAATATTTATAAGCAATGAGACAAAAAGTCGAGGGAAATAACTATTCGTGGAACTGAACACTAATTGGTCTTAGTCAGCAAGTCCTTCCCCGAGCAATGGAAGAGTCTTTGTCAATTGTACTGAAGAAAAATGGGCTGCTGGCTGTTTTTCTCCAAGTCCCTTCTCTCTGTTACCCCACACTACCCTCAGTTCACATAAGATTGGGAAACTGATTAGTTATTTTGAAAATGCTTCTGATTCCTCCCAAGCCTGAGAATATATAATCCCAGGAGACAAAGAGCTCCCCATCCTCCCCCCGCCCCCCTCCGCCCCCCACACACACTAGCCCTATGCATTTGCACATTTTCTCTTCACAGCCATGTGGCCATGCAGGCTCCAAACGCAGGCTCCAGGTGGAAGCCTGGATACTACAGCAGAGCAAGGGACTGCAGCCAGGAGCACAAGCTAAGATAGCTGGACGCTGGACTGAACTCATATGGCACAGGATCTCTGGACATTGACTCTATTTCTGGCTCTGATTTTCCATCAGGAATGGAAAAGAGATGAAACATTGGGGAGCTCCTTTCATTTTGCTTCCCAAATAAACCTTGCCACCAGACCCCATCCTCTCTCGTGGGTCTAGAAACTGCTTTTTCTCGTGACAGTGCAAGAATCCAGTTGCACCGGCAACATCACCACTTACCACTTTTTCTCCCTTCTCATCTGCTGTCAACTCAGAAAAGACACTACTGCAGCTGTTAAATTCAATCTCTTGTATCCATTCCCTGACATTTCCTAGACTCCAGCTTCCTCTTCCTGCTAGGGATCCTGCTCTATTCTCTGCTTCTTTTCTACATGGAACATCAATTTATCTTCTGCTCCACATTTTTTTAATGTTTTGATTGATTTTACAGACAGAGGAAGGAAGAGGGAGGAAGAAGGAGGGGGAGAGAGAGAGAGAGAGACCTATGTGAGAGAGAAACATCTATAGGTTGCCTCCCGCATGCACCCTGAACGGGGGACTGAACTCACAACCTGGACATTTGCCCTGACTGGGAATTGAACTGGTGACCTTTTAGTGCATGGGTAGTTGCTCAACCAACTGAGCCACATGGGCCAGGGCTGCTCCACATTCTTATGAATGTTTTTGAAAGTATCAGGTGCCAATAAAGTGAAAGGTGAAGGCATTCTACTGATGTTCTCTTGGCTAATATAAACATGTCCCCTGGGAAAGATTTTTCTTATCAAACTGCTTCTTCTGTGGTGTCAAATGACAAACGGAATGGGTTGAAACAATTATTCAGAAACTCCAGACCTTAAAAGCAACAGCTGCTGCTGATAATGAAGTAGGATTTTATTCTGAACTACGTCACCATTATTCATATTTCCTAGATAATTTCTGGACTATCTACTTGGCCTGGATGACAAGAGTGAATAAGGCACTAGAGTAGGGAACAAAGAAGAAAGGTAACGCAGTGACTTAACAAATCAATTGAAGTTACCTTTTGATTGCAGCTTCTGAGTATAACAATGGTGGTGGATCACATGGAATAATTACAAAGCTATGTTTCTAGTGTGCCTCATCTTGGGCATTTCCTTAAGCTCCATGCAAACATTTTTTCTAAAGTAAAATAACAAGAAAAAAATCTTTGTGAAGCAGTTCTAACCTGGGCTAATTATTTAGCTATTCCAGAGAAAGTGTTTTGGGGACCTGGACCTGCTTGCTTTCT
The DNA here is from genome assembly GCF_000327345.1 of Myotis davidii. Classification (NCBI taxonomy): domain Eukaryota; kingdom Metazoa; phylum Chordata; class Mammalia; order Chiroptera; family Vespertilionidae; genus Myotis; species Myotis davidii. The sequence continues at coordinate 3,048,574 of NW_006300372.1, read as the reverse complement.
GCACTTTGTGTGACTAGAAATACCCAGTGATCAGCGCCAGATCTCAGTCAGCATTCTGTCGCAGCAAAGAGCAGACTGTGCAGATGACTATACACATTGCTTTCTTAATGGCTGGACTCAAGTGCCCCAGCAGGAGAACTTCAGCTTGGAGTCACTTGCGCACGCATCAACCACTGCTAATAAAAGTCACATGTCTACACTGGGAGAAATTACTGTGCTCACAAACTGCCAAATAAACAACATCTAGGCCAGTTTGCTGAAGTTTGGTCATTAATATGCTTTCCTTGCTTTTACACAATTAGAAGGCAAGGATGAGCCTGGGACAAAAAAGTATGTGCTGTCGAACTACTATTTAAGGCAACTAGGGTAGAAATGCACTGAAAAGAGAAATATATACATTACATTTAATAATTTTTAAATAAATATGTAAGGAAGGCCCAGAGACTACAAGTATTAGACTTCAATGAAAATTTATTGAGCACCTAGTAAAAATCAGACACTGGGGCCCTAACCGGTTTGTCTCAGTGGATAGAGCGTCAGCCTGCGGACTCAAGGGTCCCAGGTTCAATTCTGGTCAAGGGCATGTACCTTGGCTGCAGGCACATATCCAGTGGGGAGTGTGCAGGAGGCAGCTGATCGATGTTTCTCTCTCATCAATGTTTCTAACTCTCTATTCCTATCCCTTCCTCTCTGTAAAGAATCAATAAGATATATTAAAAAAAAAAATCAGACACTGGGAACGGCACCATTGATAAGACCACTGAGGTTTTGTGGTTCATTTTGATTGTATACCCCAACAAATACAATGTATTAGATGTTGCATTTGACTACAAATTTCTTTTTAAATATAATTTTCTCACATACTATAGCTTATAGAAGCATTTATAAATTCCCCTTGTCTACTTTTAGAATTTATCCTCTCTAAAAAGTATGCATAATTTTCATTAGTTTCAGCATGTGCAATACACAGACACACAGACATCAAAATTATTGTAAGCAAAGTCAGATTCTGATTCCTATTAGTCATTGATCACATCTTCCCTCTAATTGCATTCTCTCCTGTTCTGAAAAATCACAAGATAAGAACTATAAGAATCCACATATTTTTAAGAGTCAGTTCAGGGCACTGGGAAATACTAAATTAGTTGGTATTTAGAATAGAAATTGGAACCAGATAGAAGAATAGTGACTTCATTCCATTTGTAGTAGAGTGAGTGAAACTCCACCATGTTCCTTCTTCTGTGCTTTTTTAATATGACTGTTTGAATATCCCAGAAACTAAGCAGCCATCTGTCATCCAGGAGATTAGTCTATTGGGAACAGTGTTATTTTTCAGCTATTTTCCAAGATATTTGTTCTAGAACTTTTGTTTTCACTCCTAGTCATTTACCACTAAAAAAATTTCAAGTACAAAATTCATCATGTCACAACATTTTTAAATGGTTATTAGATTAAATTGCAATCAGACGTATTTGATATTATGCCTTTTATTTTTTTCTTATCTTATTACACTGGTTAATACATTAAGCACAATGTTGAAGACGAGTAGAGAGCAGATATTCTTGCCTTATTTCTGTACATAGTGTGAAAGCATTATATATTTCACTATCTATATATATAAAAGCCTAAGCGACCGGTTGACCGGCCAACTGGCCAGTAGCTTTGATGCGCAGTGACCACCAGGGGGCAGACACTCTGACCGGTAGCTATGACACGCACTACCACAAGGGAGCAGACGCTGAACTCAGGAGCTGCTGAGCTGTGGTGACTTGGCAGCTGCGGTTCTCGGGTGATGCACCCAGAAACAGAGAGAAGGGAGCCCAATTCCAGGGTGCGTCACCCAGAACTGTCCTCTCGCAATTTGGGACCCCTCGGGGGATCTTGGAGAGCTGGTTTCGGCCCGATCCCCACAGGCCAGGCTGAGGGACTCCTCTGGTGCGCTGGGCCTCTAGTTAATTATAATATTAGGTTTAGGTTGTTTAAAGATGCCATTATCAGACTAAGGAAGTTTCCTTCTATTGCTAGTTTCCTAGGAGGTTTTGCTTTCATTTTTTGAAATCATTAAGTGGAAGATGAATTCTGTCAAATAGTTTTTCTACTGAAAGATCATACATACAGTTTATCTTATTTTTTTTTGCTGTTATTATAGTAAATTACATTGATTAACACTACATTCCTGTAATTAAATCCACTAGGTCAAAAAAAATTCCAGTAGGTCATAATTTTTTTCTTTGAATATATGACTGGATTATATTTGTTCACATTTTGTTGATTTTTGTGTTCTTGGCAATATTGGCCAGTAATTATCTTTACTTCTGATGCCTTCATCAGATCTAGTATTGGTGTTACTCTGGCCTAATAAATGAGTTTGAAAACGTTCTCTCTGTTCTACATTTTTAAAAATAAAAGAGTTTGTGTAACATTGGTATTATTTCTTACTTAAAAATTTGGGGGAGCATTTGCCAATGACGCAGGCCTGAAATTATCTATTAAAATATTTTAAATGACACATTTAATTTATTTTATAGACAAAAACTACCATATTTTCTGTTTCTTCATGTGTCTGTTTTGGTAAGTTTGGTTTTTCAAAATACTGTATCATTTTCTCACAGTTGTTAAACTTATTGGCATAAGCTCATTCACAGTATTCCCTTATATTTTTAGTATTTGAAATAACTATTATAAAATCCATTTTTTTTGCTGATATTGGCTAGATATTGGTCATTTTTATTTTTTCTCAATAATCTTATTAGGTGTTTAGCAATTATATATTTATTTAAATTAAGGACTTACTATTTGTTTTACAATTTGTCTTTTTTTATTTCATTGATATTTCGTCTTATTTCTATAATTTGTTTACTTTTTCATAGGTCAAGTTTAATTTTTGTTTTATTTTATAGCTTCAAGGAGTTACAATGGTTCACAATGTTCAATCTTCTGAACTATTATTGGCATTTTAGAGAAATGGGTAGTAATATCTGCAACCAAGACTGTAGATTTATCTATTCTTCTCAATTTTCTCTCCATCTATGCTGAAGTTCTGTTGTTACGTGTATACACTTAAGATATTGTTCTCTTGATGAATTTACCCTTTTATAATTATGTTTTTTCTCTTTTTATCTGGTAACATTTCTTATTTTAAACTCTATATTTTCTGATAGAACCGTGTCTGATTTATTACAGTTCATATTTGCACAGTACATTTGCATTTATCCCTTTATTTTCAAATTACCTGTCACTTTATTTGTCAAGTATACCTCAATAGAGCTGGAGAAAAAAACAAAATAGAAGTATACTGTGAGGCACACAGATGACAGAAAACCTATTAGGAGTAGTTAAATAAGGGAATAAGTAATAAAGAAAGTGTAAAAGTTTCCTTCTCTATAAGCCTGGGAAACCCAAGTGACTTTCACCAATATAAAACCACATGCCTGTCATCCCCACCATAGCCAATCAACATTCATTCCATTCTTCATAAATATTTATGTAGAACTTTTGACCTGCTCAATGACTTGGATTTTGAAGTAACAAACAATAGAAAATCTGTTAATAATACTGCCCTCATGCAGTAAGCTATTTATTTTAATGAGAGAGAAGGACAATTTAAAAATGTACAAAGCAACAAGATAAATGCATATTGTGATGTTATAACGGGCATAATAGAGCGATGGAAGAGTAAAAGGGGAGGGTCCAATATATAAAGGGTCATCAATGAAAGTCTCCTTGGTTGAAATCTAAAAGATACAAATACGAAAACTAGAAAAAGAGGCAAGAACAACTCATTCCAGGAAGAAGGAAAAACAAGTACAAGCAAAGAGGTGGCTTACAGCCATAAGGAATATGGTTTCATTATCAGCTAAGCAACTATACCTTTCCTTCTGGACTCACCAAATCCTGGCATCCTCACCCTGGTCTTTCAATTTGCCTACCATTATCTGCTTCTGTCTCTAAATTTTATTTTCCCCTGAATTTCTTTTGTGCTTTTATGTAGATCCACCATCTGATCCAACTTAAAATCTCTGAGGAGATTTTAATCTTATAATCATCACCAGAGGTACTTGGTACCTTGCACACATTTGATCTCAGTACTTCTATACCGATGACTGTGATTTCTGACACAGGCAAAGAGCCAACACCTCTGAGTGCACAAACAGATGGAAAATAAATGTCTAATATGCTACCCTATGGAGAGTCACTTCAGTAATTCCCTGACCACCGTACCCACGGGACAAGAATAAGGACTTCATGCTTTCAGTGCTATGCTAATAAAACATACTGATTAGCATGATTAGTGTGTGTTGTCAATATGTCAGCATTGATTTTCCACTCCAATAGGCATTTAACTACTATGAATGGGCCTGTGCTAGGTACCGTACATATTGCAAATAAAAAAACTAAAATTGTGGTTCCTTTCTTCCTTCAAGATTATAATTATTTTCTTCTCTGAGAGTACAGAATGGGCTTTTTATTCAATTCATGGCAACCCAGATTTTTTATCCATAACATATATGTTAATTGTAATTAAATATCCTTGTGCATAATTATTTAATATTCTCCACTAAATGTTAAGTTCCTTGGGAATAGGGGGCAGGTTTTCCTCTTTATCTTTATATCAATGAACATCTTTCACAGTGAGTAACATATAGTAGGTGCCAACCAAATCTTCTTGGATAAATAAGTGTATAAAATCACATATCAGGAAGAGTGCTGGTCTGAAGAGTGCTGGTCTGTTTGGATTTGGGAGACATAAACTCATGAAATGGTTAGGAGGGGAGGCAGTAGTTACCCATGTATTCAGCAAATGTTTGAGTAACCATTATGTGCTTGGCATCATGGTTTGGATAGATTAGTAGGCAAAATCAGAAAAGGTCTTTGGTTTTACTGAGCTGACCATCTGGTTGTGGAACCAGATGCTAGTTAATCACACAAACAAATGGAAAGGCACAACTCAGAGAAATGCCATGAAGTTGTATGGGGGCTCATTTGGATTTTAGAAGCTCTAAGCAAAGAACTGGCAGTGGCAAGGGAGGACAGTGCCCACAGTCAGGCAAGTACAGCTCTGACTTGCCTCATTACTATTAATAGCTTCCTCTCTGCCTATAGCCGCAGGCAATATAAAACCTGTTCCTACATCTCAGCCAGTCAGACGCTCTTTCAGACCCTGTAGCCTATAACCCCATTGGGATCTTTCTTGCTGATTTCTACCCACCTCCCTCACTTCTGGAATCTTGTCCTCACTTCGATATCACAGTTGGACATTTGGCCTGGTTCAGTTGGCCTCTATATGTTGGTGTCCTTTTCTGGATTCTTGTTTGGCCAGTTTCAACCCATCCCAGCAATCAACCAATAGCTCAGAATTCTGATCCCTGGGTTTTGTCTGTGTTGGAGGGCAATTGTGGCTTGTGTCATATATGTATCGGCCTCTGACCAGCTTTCACCAATTCTTCCCTGCTTCTCTCTGTCCAATCCAAACATTCACTTTCTAGCTCAAGTCTTATTTCCCCCAGAGATAATGATCACCCCATTATCTCTGCAATTTGCAGTTATCTCTTACTTCACTCAAAAGTAAAAGTAATATTGTTATTGAATTTATTGGAGTGACACCTATTAATAAAATTACACAGGTTTCAGGTGTATAATTCTCCAATACATCATCTGTGTATTGTATTGTGTGTTCACCACTCCAAGTCAATTCTCCCTCCATCACCACTTATCACACTTTACCTTCTTTCACCTCCCCCCACGCCCTTTTCCTCTGGTAATCACCATATTGTTGTCTGTGTCTATGAGGGTTTTTTGTTTTGCTGTGTTGTGTGTGGTTTTTTTTGGGAGGGAGGGTTCCCTTAATCCCTTCACCTTTTATTTTAAAAAATGTAAATCACTTAACATCACTTCCTGGTTAACACTCTCTAGTGGCTCCTTTTCTACTGAAAATAAAACCCAAACCCCATATCATGTTCTGCAAGACTCTACTTGATCTACTCCTACCCACAATCCTCTTCGATGACATGTAGTCTTTTTCCATCATTCCCACCCAAAGGCCCTGGTGCTTTCTGCTCCTGTTTCCTACAGAATCTTCTTATGATCCAGAACACCGCCTGCCTGACTACTTCCAGCTAATGGACTATTACCTGCTTTGAGAGATCTTCTGTCAGATGTCTCGCTCAAGTTAACTCTTCCTTACTCTAGTCAATCCTTATTAAATTGTCCTAATTTCACTTCTCTCAAATTACCTTGTTTACTTATATAGGAATAATGGATGCTCAGATAAGTATCTAAACTGTCCAGTCAATCTTGATTACTGAGGAGTTTAAATGCATCTCTATTGTAGCTGGCTGTTCACTCCTTCCTCTAACATAGGATGCCTATGTTCTTCATTATAAGGTCTATTCAGTCTTCCCTGGAGCCCTCCTAGACAGGTGTTAAATCATCATCCCCTCCCACGTTCCCGTGAACATTCTATCCCTGGGAAAAGTTTAAATATTACATTCCTCAACAAACTCAAGGTTTGCAGGCCACTCAACGCTCCATGAGTCCACTATCAAAGCAGCGAACCAACGTACAGTTCACTTTTTGGATATTTCAGAAGGAATCAGACTCAAGTGTACTATGTTCCCCAAATTTAAAAAAATCATGTTATACTCCGACTGGTCTCCTTAAAGCTCTTATCTTAACTTGAAGTGAAGAGGAATGCCTTTCTCTAATGGTCTTCTTTGTTGTAGTCACAGAATCTCAAGGGCTCTCAACAAAAATCCTCTTCTTTTATCTTCAGCTACTGACTTTTATGCTCATTGCCAGTGAGGGTTTCAGTGGATGCAGAAGGGGATTTCAACATCACTGTTGAAATGTTTATTTCATAACCTCACATTTCACTTTGGAGTATGGTGTCTATCATCCTGGCACTTCATTCATAACTTTCATTTCAGCATCATTTATTAAGTATCTGTATGGAGAATTGCATGCAAGTTCTTTAACAACCAATATGACATGGGAACCTGCAAATCAGGATAGAAACTAGCTGAAAACAACTGGTACAGCCATGCTATTCCACAAGATCAGCATCAGGCCTCTCTGTCTCCTCCCATTATCTACACCCTGTGAGAGCAAGGCACTTGTCTGTCTGGCTCACCACTGTGTACCCTTGGAGTCAAAAACAGTATCTGACAGAGTACCTGCTCAGAAAATAATGTCTGAACCGAATGAGTCAACATTTGCTGTGCGTCAAACAACACTGACCAAAGCCTTACATTAAAACACACACTTTAAATATAGTTGTTCTCTGTTGGATAAAAGAACTGAGGTTTCAGAGCAGTTCGGTGCCCTGTCCAAGGACATACATGTACAAGTGCCTAAGCTGGGATCCAAATCTAGGCATCTGACTCCAGAACACTTCAATTTCTCTACCCGACTATCAGGTAGCTGCAAAGCTAATAGGTTCAGTACATTGCCAGCCCTCAAGGGCTGGAATTGAGTCTGATGATTTGTATAGTCTATTCCGATGAAAAGAATAAAACAGGGCACAGATAACTATAGCAAAATGTAGACTACATTTGCAACAAGAAATCTACTGCTTTAGAATTTTAGGAGAAGGCGCTATCAAACTTCATTGGGCAAGATGGGCTTTCAGAAAAGATTCTTAAATCTGATGGCTTCTCAAATTACTCTGAAAAGATGTTTTCCATTTTAATAGTTGTAGATGGTGAATAAAAGCATTGTAGGAGAAGTTAAGGGCTGGGTTATAGTAGGAACAGAAATAACAGAATCAAGAGAAACTGTAAAGTCAAATCTATCAAATTTGGTAACTGGTCAATAGCATGGAGAAAGAGAAAGTGACTTCTGATATAGGAATTTAAGAGCTCCAAAATGAAATTTAAAAAAGGCAAAGAAAGTAAGAACTTTGGGAATTACCATAAGGAGAATAGGAGCTTTCTGAGGATGATCTGAAACAAAAACAAAGTGAATATAACAGGAGTCCCTAGGATCAGATGCATAAATAATAGAACTAGCTAGAATCCTAAAGGATGGACTTCACCAATCTGTAATGCATCCACAAACATCCTTCAAGAGATGTACATCAGTTCCAGAAAATTCTCCAGAGAACTTGCTTAATTATGCTATCTCTTTCCTGATAAAGACAATAGATGGTAATAGAGCCACAAGCATCCTTTTGGCTTCTCATAGGTCTTGACCATTTCTGGGCCCTTCATTCCATAAGATTCCTCCCTAAGAAAGGGTTGAGAATTGCCCATCCTGCCTGTGGACAATATGGAATAGACAGACGAAAACCCAGATATATACCATTTAATTTTTCACACAATAATAATTTTTCAACCACTCAAAACTTAAATTATAGTTAAAAAATCATCAGGTATTTGTGAACGTTCATTTATATCTATTTATATGTATCAGTAAATTTATATCTACAACCATTATTCTTTTCCCAAAATACTATATGAGGATTTATTCCTTAATGTGCTTGGTTCATGTGAATATGTCCTACCATGGAAAGGTCTCTTCATCACCAGTGGATCAATATTGCCGGATTGTACCTTAGGATTCACCTCGGGATCTGTAGTTCCAGAAATCAAACCATATTGGTGGTTGCTAACTTCCCGGCTTTAAGCTTAACTTTGCCAATGGGACCAGCTACTTTTCCCCAAGTTAAGAAGAGAGGGCAGCATGTTTACTGTTTATTTGAAGGATGAAAGCAGAAACTTTGGTCATTTCCATGTCATTCTTAGCCTGTTCTTTGGCAGTCGGCAACATTTGTCTAGTGCAGGGGTGAGCAAACTTTTTGACTCGAGGGCCACAATGGGTTCTTAAACTGGACCGGAGGGCCGGAACAAAAGCACCGTAGTTTGCCCACGGCTGGTCTAGTGCCTCAAATTACATTTATGTGAACAAGAATATAAGGAGTAATGGCTGAACCCAAGGTTGATCGGGCCCTACCTTATGCCTGCCATATTGGAAAGATGGAGTGGAGAGAGCCAAAACCAGCAACCAGAAAATGCTAGTTTTCATTTCATGTCTGCAAGATAAGAGTGATCATTTTTACTCTGCCTACTTCCTGAGGCTATTCTGGGAATAAAAAGGCAGTGGATGCAAAACTTTGCAATGAACGAATAATTCACTCATTCTCTCATTTATTCCTTTCATTTATCCATTCAACAAATATTGACTGAGTATACATTTTTGCCAGGTACTGTATTACTATCTGGGTACACATTGGTAAGAAAAATAAAATTGTTCCTGCTTTTATAGCTCTTTCTTACTATCTAGTGACATATCTATGTAAGATATTGGTATTAGTACTATGTCATTTATAGCCTTTATTCTGACCCCAAAATCCAATATATAAATATATAAATATATAAATATGTAAATATAAAAATATATAAATATATATTCAAGTTCTGAATCCAGCATATATGTGTATGTGTGTATATTCAAACCTATATATGTATCTGAATCATATCTATACATCTATGCATGTGTATACACACACACACACTCTTAAAGTTCTACTCAGGGGTTGTTCACTTGGGAGGTCGAATTAGAATTGAAGTCAGCATACCTGTGTTTGTAAGCACGTCCGTCACTTACTGGCTGTCACCTGGAAAATTTCTCCATTCACACTCTCCTTGGGAGTCTTTATATGTAGAATGAGGATAATAACAGTTGCTCCATTGTAGGGTTGCTAGAACTTAATGAATTAAGCCTTATTAAGCATGCCATGTAGCAGATGGCACACCTAGAATCTTCTGCAAATTATGGTTAACAAATTTTGCTTGGAGGTGCTCCTTTGGCCACACAGCTGCTAGAGAATAGACTATCCTATCGCTTCCCTCAGCTCTCTCGCTGAGCTTGTCACTGAGGGCTACTCTGAGCAATTTCTAAATAATTCACCTGGCTAGAGGCGGCCCAGACACAGGTAGAGCTACTAACTGCAGCCTGTCAGTTCCTGTTCATTCCTAAGCAGGCTTCTTAGGCACTGGTGCCCTGTAAGTAACGCCCCCTATGGGGAAGGTACATCCCCTCAAAGATTTCCTGCCAGAATAATGGGAGTGTGTGGCCCCTGCAGCATCTGGAAATGGAATCAAATGAGTCCGATTTCTCCACTCTAGGGAAACTCCTGAGGAAAGGTGGCTGCTTCACTCCAGAGACAGCAGCTCACCTTCCACTGGCCAAACTCTAGGCACCTGAAGGGAAAAGGGAACTCTGGTCAGCAGCCCCCTTCCCCAGCAGCCTGCCTAAGAGACAGTCGACAGGACCTCCATGCTGCCCGAGGCGGGCAACCAGGCCTCCAGGGCCAAGGGACCCATGCTGGTGTGCAGCAGGCCACCTCAGAGGGCCACTCAGGAAAGCCACTGGGTCTGATCCAGGAGGGATCTCTAAGGTAAGCCAGCAAATGCCCTAGCTAGTTTTGCTCAGTGGATAGAGTGTGGGCCTGCTGACTGAAAGGTTCCAAGTTCAATTCCAGTCAAGGGCACATGCCCGGGTTGCGGGCTCGATCCCCAGTAGTGGGCATGCAGGAGGCAGCCAATCAATGATTCGTTCTCATCATTCATGTTTCTCTCTCTCTCTCTCTCTCTCCCCTTCCTCTATTAAAGCAATAAAAAATGTTATTTTTAAAAACAAGAGTGTCGGGAGGGAGCTGCTTCCGCAGGGTCTCACTGCGGGTGCCGCTCTGTCAGCTCCTGCTAGTTGGAATGATTTGAAGCAGGTGCTACATTAATATTCATTATTCCTCCTTTAAACAGCATTTGATCTAAGAGTGTGAAATGCCACACACAGAAACCTTTCCATGGGCCTGATCTCCAGCACCCAGCTTCTCTCAGTGACACCTGCTTCCTGAAAACAGGAGGCTACGTTTCCAGGTAATTAGCAGAGGCCTTGCGGGTCCTGAACTACCAGGGCGTACTTGATGAAATACCCTTTGCTCACAGGTCTAGTTGGAGTTTTTTTTTTTTCTGCTGGATCTCTTCCATGACACTACCTGAAAATGCCCTAGGGCTGCGGTAACAAAGAACCACAAACCAGGTGGCTGGCAGCAACAGAAATGCATTCTCAGGGTCCTGGAAGCCGGAAGTCCAAAGTCAAGCTGTCCATGGGGTTGGCTCAAAAATGTGAGAAACTTGGCACTTAACAGATTCAAAAAGGACACATTATGAGGCTAAAACAAGAAGGCAGAGGGTTGCCTTGTTCAAACTCAACTGGGAATGTGGGTGTCAAGCAACTCTAAAATTTTCACTGCTCTGAGCATGTGTGTATGTGACCATGAAAGTAACATGACTATTGATTTTGGATACAAAGAAATTATAACAAAGAGGAAAATTCACAAGGATGGAATCTGCATATGAGTAATTACTGCTTATTGAAACTAGTCCCAGGAGGGTTCATATAGGAGTTCACCTATCTCAGCTGCAGATGCCAAAATACATGGATTGAATTTAAGATTGCAAATAAATTATAGCAAGTGGGCAAACTTACAAATATGGAACCTACAAATATTAAGGATAGACTATACATTGCATCCATTTCTAGCAGGTTTTGTGGTAGAAGCACATACATCTGCAGATGTCAAAATTGATGGACGCTATGAGAAAGCACAACAGTATTACTGTACATCTTGGTGGGCGCCAGGGTAGATGCATAAAGACCTACAAGCAGTACATCTAGCCCCACAAATAATGTAATCTTAAATAAACCCTAGGTGATAAAATCTATACCAGGGAGGATGGAGGGGAGAGACCCTAAATTTGACCAACTTCATCTCTAAATATAAAAGTAATGGAGTTACCTAAATTAATCAAAGTATGTTTTTCTGCTGACAGGTAAAAGGGAGACATAACATAGAGATTAAATTGAGTTAAAGAAAAACTGTTAATTTTTTATCACCTGTGCTGTAGACTGTGAAATATATACAATTCACAACAGATATGTATTGAGTGCCTATTATGCAACAGGCATCATGCTGGGGGAATGAGGCTATATCAGTATGAATGATCACACATGTGTTTAATGAAGAACACAGACATTAAACAGGTAATAAATAAATAAATACTCAATATTTACCAATGCCTGTTTAATACCTGGCATATAATGGGTATTTAAAAGTATTTTTTGAATGGAGGTGTCAGCGAACATTTCCTTGAGAAAATGATATGTAAGCTTACACCTGAGAATGAGCTATCGTTACAGTTTAGAAGGGAGCGTTGGTCCCAGAAGAAGGACCATTTTTTGTAAAGACCCAGAAGCTAGAGAGAACAAAGTGAGTTAAAAGAACAAAAAGTTTAGTTGGACCACAATGTAGTATTTAGACATCAAGAAGACAAAACTTATGACTGCAAACAAAAAACACAACTTAAGATAGGCAATGAAGATGTTGACATTGTTAAAGATTTTGCTTCCCTGAGTTCAGTCATCAACTCAAATGGAGGCTGCAGCCAAGAAGTCAAGGGAAGGCTGAGACTCAAAAGAGACTTAGAGACCAAGGCTAAGAACATTTACACACTTGTATTCCCAACTACTATTCACAGCTGTGAAAGTTGGACAGTGAAGAAGGATAATACGGGGGAAATGATTCATTTGAAATATAGTGTGGAAGAGGGCTCTACACATTCGCTGGACTGCCAGAAAGATGAACAGTGGGTTCTAGAACAAATTACACCGGAGATATCACCAGAGGTAAAAATGACAAAATTGAAGTTGTCCTACTTCTGCACATCATGAGAAGGCAGGGCTTCTTGAAAAGGGCAAGAATGCTGGAATAACAGAAGCAGCAAGAAAGAGGAAGACCAAATAGGAGATGAATTGGTTCCATAAAGAAGCCATAGGCATGAATCTACAGAAGCTGAGCAGGGCTATTGAGGACAGAACATTGTGGGCATCACTCATTCATAGGGTAGCCAGGAATTAGATCCGATTCAACAGCATGTAACAACTACAGTATGCAAGGAGAACAGCTCCAAATCAGCCATTAGAAGCACAAAATATAACATATCGCTGTCACCAATTTAAGAAGTTTGGCACCAGCAGTGTTGACTCTAACATGTAGTATAGTGTCAAGTTTTTCAAAATCTAACTACTAAAGAGAAAGGTGACTTGATGTAGGATAGAAATTCTTTCATGAACAGCAAAGTCCCCAAGACCCTCTAGAGCTCCCATGAGACCAAAACTGTGTTCATGGAAATACTACATTACTTTTTCACTGGGTTGACACTTGTACTGATGGTGCAAAAGCAATGGTGACAAACATGCTGGTGCCTTTACACATATTTATCAGTGGCACCAAACTGTACTAGTGGAAAATTATAGTATCCTTGACCACCATGCACTTACACTTTTTTAAAAAGCCAATTTACCGAAGAATATCTTGTTGAAGGAGTATAAATTATTCATGTTATTAAATCTCAATCTTGAGCACATGTCTTTTTAATATTGTATGTGATGAAATGATGAAATGGGAAATATGCATAAGATATTGCTGCTGCACTCAAAGTACGATGATTGTCATGAGGAAAGATGCTTGTGTCAGTGTCTGAGTTGCAAGTTTAACTTACTAGTTTTTTGTGTTTTGTTTTTATTCTTTGTGAAATGTAAACTCTGATCATTCAGACTTGGAAATGTGACATAAAGATGTTATCTTGAAAATTCCTTGAGAATAGTAAAGTGAGCCTGTCACCTTAAGGAACATAACTGATACTTGTTATTGTTAAAGATAAAATTTGAATGGAAAAATGAGAATGTTGAATATGTTGTGTCTGCAAATATGAACTTGATAGCTTCCCAATATGTAGGGACTTTTTTTAATGGTATTGATGGTATCATTTACAGCTATAATTTGTGTATACTATTTAATAAAATATGACAATATTTGTAAAGTCTTCACAGATCAGTGAATTAATATTTCCCAATAACCAGAAGATGATGTCATAAAATCATTCATTGGTAATATATTATTTCAGAATGCAAGTAGACCACTGTACTTTAATGTAACAGAGTACAAAAAGTCCATTGAAAAGGGTCAGATTCCATATCGAACTGATCTTGAGAAACAACCACTTGCTGAGTTTTGGTAGAGTATCAAAGAAAACTATCCACAATTGTCTGTAAAGGTTATTAAAATAGGCCTACTTTTACAAACTTGTATTTTACCACTGGGTGGTAAAATCTGCTCACAGTCTTCAACAAAAACATCATCTTGCAACAAATCAAATGCAACAGGAAATATGAGAATCCAGTCATCTTCTATTAATCCAAACATTAAAGATATTTTAAAATGTATGAGAACATAACTCCCCTCACTATTTTTTGGTTTTTTTTGGAAAATATGATTTTTATTATTAATGTTACTTTAAGTGAAGTAATACAGTATTTTTAAAATTTAGTAGTTTTAAATTCTAATATGATAAATGTCTATAACATAAAAACCATGAACAAAGGATCTTTGGGGTCCTCAAAAATTGAGGTTATAAGGTGAAAACACCTAAGAAGCAAGGATATAGGGCAGTGGTCGGCAAACTTGTGGCTCGGCAAACGGCAGCTCGTGAGCCACATGCGGCTCTTTGGCCCCTTGAGCGTGGCGGTATTTTGTGGAAGACCCACACTCAAGGGGCCAAAGAGCCGCATGTGGCTCATGAGCTGCAGTTTGACGACCACGGATATAGGGGAAAGAACATAACTGCTGTCATAACTAATAGAGTGAGCCTAGAAAAAGTAACTGGACTCTTCGAAACCAGTTCTTCTTTCATAAAATGAGAATAATAATTAATAATCATAAATATTCACAAGTTCACTAGAGAAAGTGTGCTTGTATGTGTGCAAGCTCTTTTTACCCTCCAAAGCACTACACAATGTTACTTCCTTATTATTATCCACAACAATAACAGTTTTGACTAATATTTGATGAATCATGTTAATAATAATTATGTTTCTGTGATAAAAAGGAAAACATGGATCAGCTAGATCAGATGCAAAATACGGTTTTTACCAAGCAAACAGCTCTTGGGGAGGGTGTTGGGGGATGGGGGTGGAGGAATTGAGAGAAAAAAGAGAGAGAACTCATGGATATGGACAACAGTGTGGTGATTGTTGGGGTAGGGAGAGGAGGTGGGACAGGGTATAGAGGGGATAGTGGTATGTATTGGGGGGGAGGAGGGCATTTTACCTTTATTTATTTTTATTTTATTTTTTTCCTGGGTGTGCCAGAAGATGAGAGAGAGCAAGATATTGAAAACCTATTTGAAGAAATAATGACAGAAAACTTCCCCTACCTGGTGAAAGAAATAGACTTACAACTCCAGGAAGCGCAGAGAACCCCAAACAAAAGGAATCCAAAGAGGACCACACCAAGACACATCATAATTAAAATGCCAAGAACAAAAGACATGCCTCATCTCAGGCAAGAATTTCTTCTGAAACCCTCTTACAATGTATCCTGTCCCTACTTATACACTGGAAACATACCATTTTATGTTTTACAATTTTTTTTCATTATGAACATCTAGTCATACGAAAAGCGAATAATCTTGAATTTCTACCAAGTTCCCACGTGCTGCTGGTCAGGACCACACTTCCAGAACCACTGACCTGGGGTCTCACCACATTTCCTCACACAGCTGATATGGTAACGTGTTCGGAGATGCCTGCAACTGACTTGCAACAGTGCCCAATCACGGTTTGAGACTGTCTGGCTGGTGAACTATGAATAACTTTGTTAATAGCAGAGCAGTAGTGTGAATAATCCGCAACTACGGATAAACCAAAAGCCATTTCCACTTGGTGCTGGAAGGTATTCAAGTTGGATTTTAATTTTGCAGGAGTACTGGATTTGCCTTCATAAGTAGCTTTGCTGAGGCCAGTATTAAAATGGAGTGACTGTTCCCTGAGTAAACACATGCTTTCCACGGTGGGGGAGGAAGGCAGCGCAGCACGCTGGCCGTGGAGACAGCGCGGGCACTCCCATTCACAAAGCAGACAAACTGCCAAAGGGTGACTTAGAGTTGAATCCATTTTAGACACTTTAAAAATTGTAGTTATTAAGAATATGCATGAGAGTTGGGGAGGTTTGGGGGAAACACATCAGGTCTCCTTTCTATACATTCCCCACACTAATCAAACTCATTCAGCTTATGGCCTTCAAACTATTTCCCCATGTGTCTAAACGCTTATCCACCCCTCAAAACACACACACACACACACACACACACACAGAAAACCTGTGTGAGTGTGTGGCTGCATTTATGATTTTGCCTTAGGGAAGGTTATACAAGAAAAATGCCATCCAAAAGCTCACTAATGCCATTGTTATCACGGACAGCCATGTCAAAACCTTTGGTTAGAAATCGTTTTAGTCTGTGAAAGTAGTTTCTGAATGTTGGCTTGTGGACAGATAAGCTGTGTCAGAATAACCCCAGAACATAAAAAGCACAGGTCCCCTCCCCTCCAACTCACCACTGAGACCATGTCAGTAGCCGTCTTTACCTGCTTTCCTTTAACATCCTAGTTGTTCCTCTTCCATTTCAGTTTCAATTATATCACAGAAAGGATCAATTATTGCTGAGCCAACTTTTGGGGATTTGGAAGAAAATTTATCGAAGGATTCTGTAAATAGTCTTGCTCCCACAGACATGCAGAATAATCTCAGAAATGCAGAAAATGACATTACCTACCAATTTTTGCGTACTTATCAGAGGTCAGATTTCATGAATTACTTTACTTACTCCTTACAAAACCCCACTAAGAAGGCCCTTTTCTTTTTTAAAAATACGTTTTATTTAGAGAGATAGAAAGGGGAAGGGAGAGAGAAACATCAATATGAGAGAGACACGTCGATTGGTTGCCTCCCATATGCACCCTGATTGGGGATTGAACCCACAATCTGGGTATGTGCCCCAACAGGGAATCAAACCAGCGACCTTTCGGTGCATAGGATGACACTCAACCATCTGAGCTATCCTTGCCAGGGCAAGTGGGTCCTTTTCTTCGCTTCATTGCATAGGAGAGAAAATTGGGGTCCAAAATCATATAGCTAAAGAGTGACAAGTCAAGGATTTTCGAATCCTCCTTTGCCAGACTGAAGCCCATTCTTTTTCTTCACTCTTTAATATTTCCTCCAAATGGACCCATGCTAATTAAAGTACCTATTTCAGAAAAGTACATCCTTACAAATTAACTCATATACCAAACACCTCTTATGTGTCACTTCAGATCTTCTTGGCCTGCTCCATTTGTGGCCACTTGTCAGCCTCAGCTACCTCTGACTAACTGGACCAAATTCCCACAGACACAGCTCCAAGCATAACACTTCATGTGTTCCGTGCACACTGCTGACCTGTATCCTCAGGTCACCCTCCTAGATGTTGAGGTGACAGATGCTGCTTGGGAACTTGGAGGGAATTTATTGAGGTGGGCTGCTCAGACCAATGGAAGTTTCGGGGGAGTAGATAAATGTCTTTCTTTTTCCCTTGAATGAAGTGTCCAGAGAAGGAGTCTATAAATTTCTCTGATACAGCCCTCCAAGATGGAGCTGTCATTCCCACTTAATACCAAGAGGTTGCTAACTTGATAGCATGGTTTATATTGGCTCAGTGGTTCTCACTGCATCCCTGCCTCACACCCTTTCTCCGTCAGGCAAGCTTCCTGAATTTGCACCCTCTTCATAAAACGGTACCACAGAAACCTTTGCCCAGGTTCTGCCTTCTGGAAACTCAGGCTGAGACAATTTGGAAACTCCCAGCTTGAGAGGCAGTTTTACTTTTAACTCCTGTTGGGGATGGGGCAAATGAGTAAGAAGAAGACGACTAGAAACAACATAATTATCGAACTGTGTTTTGTCTCCTTTAAAACTATTTCTGGGGAAAGCCTTCTCCTGCTCTAAGCCTTCAACACAAACATCGCCACAGCTTTGTAAGCAAGGAGGGACACAGTTGTAAAGAGGCAAATATAAATGGCTTGTCTTTGTTTTCTCACAGGGAGGTTCTCACTCTTGGTCTGTCTCCAGAACTCACTGTCCTGGGAATCCAGTCTGTTGAGACATCACCTCGCTGAAGGCTCTCCCAAAGAAAGGAAAGTGATAAGCCTCCTGAAACCAACATCAGAAACTGAAATGACCCATTCATGCCTCACTCCAGGTGGGACTGCAAAACCGTGGCGATTTTCCCAGAAATGAAGCCACTGGGGCAGGTGTGGCTCTGAGCCAGCGCTGGAGACGAGCAGGTGTGCCTCAGGAGACAGGTTTTCAGCATGCTCTCCTGGAGAACAAAATGAACATGTGTTTCCTTTCTCTTCTTTTCTAGGAAAATCTGTCCAACAGACTCAGAAAAACAGAAAAGGTAAAGAAAAGGAAAAGTTATTTCAAAAATCCTTAGAAAGCATGTATCTATATATGAGTGAAATGTAGAGCTGAAACATGTATTGAAATAATACAAACTGTGCATATATTGGCTTTGAATAAGTTTTCAGATGTAAAAGCACTAAATAAGTGTAGTATTTATTGCATGTTCCTACACTTAATACATTTGATGCATATGTAAGTTCACAGTTCTCCATAAGCATAATGGCCTAAGTGCTAAGCTATAGATCAGATAAATGAACATCTTCCAATATAATATAGTCATTGCCATGGGCAGAATAGTAATGCAAACCTGTGTGTGTATGGGGAGAATATGTTTGTGTTGTGCCCAAACACAATACTTATTTTCTAAATGAATGAGTAATAAGCTTACAAGTGGATGGTGGTTATTTTGATATTAAGATTCAATAAATATAGATTAAGTTCAGAGAACATGGCCAGATCTATGCTGGGATTGCCTTAAAGTAGTAAGTAAACATGCATAACATGTAATCCCAACATTTAATGAACTCACAGACTGCCAGGAGATTATGGTTATTAGCATTGTTATAATAATGGTTGCTAAAATTTATTGAGTACTTACTATGGATTTTATGTCTTTGCATGTGTATCTCATTTAAATGTCATAATGTCCCAATCAGGTAGATATAATCATATCAATTTTCATAAGGAAACAAACAGACTATATCAGGATCATAAAGCTAGAAAGAGGTAGAAGACAGATGAATTTTGAACCTGAATTTGTCTTTCCACAGAACTGACTCCACTATGCTATCTTGCCTTCATAAATTATCATTTGATTTCCATAGTCATAGGCAAATAGAACAGTGATTGCTCCCATTTTACAGTGAAGAAACGAAGGCTCTAAGAGGGTAAGTGATACAGTCCTGTTCACACAGTGAGTGGGGTTACTTTTGTTCCTTTTGATCTCAAGTTCTGAGCTCTCTCCCTCACACCAACATGCTCTCACGGAATCCCAGACTCTGCTTCTATATTCAGGTCCATTGCTTCCAACCTCTGGTAGCTCTGTGACCATGCTCAGCCTGCCACCCAGGATCGCCCTGAGGTCATAGCAGAGA
>NW_006300372.1:3011096-3029009 GCF_000327345.1 Myotis davidii | reverse complement strand
AAACCCTAACTTAACTCTGGTGCCGTGTCACATATAGAATTTTTTTGACATTTGCAACCATAGAAAAACAAAGATTTATATTCTTGATATTTATTTTATATATTTAAATGCCATTTAACAAAGAAAAATCAACCAAAAAAATGAGTTCACGTGTCTGACACGCATGTCATAGTTTCGCCATCACTGTCCTAAGCAATATCCTATCTGAACACAACCCTGCCCCTCTGGCTACAGTTGACTCATTTATGGGTAAGAAACTGACTTAAGACAAAAGGACCAGTTCCATTCCTTGAAATATTGCACTTTGGGCCAGAGAAAATCAGGGCATTTCTTTCTGGAGATTGAAGCCCTACAGATACAAAACTCAGAACTTACTGATGGTTCTTTGCTCCTTGAGGAAGAGAGCCTGGCTGCATGAGAGAGAATGAACCTGATTCCCTGGAAAGAAGCTGTGTCGGGAGTCAGGGGAAGGACTTTGGCAGCATTGGAATTTCTGGATCCATTTGTTCTTACCGTCTGGTTGCTTATCTGCCTTTTTTGTGATGTATTTCTCAACCATTCCTTGAATTCTTTGAGTTAATAAATTCCCTTCTTGGCCTGAACTTAATACAAGTTTTGTTTCTCTCATGCATAATAAAAAAATAACTCGTCCTAATACAGTGTTCAATGAGAAAACAGAACAAAAAAGCTACTTAAAAAGCACCAAGTTGCCCTAGCCAGTTTGTCTCAGTGGATAGAGCATTGGCCTGTGGACCAAAGGGTCCTGGGTTTGATTCTGGTCAAAGGCATGTACCTTAGTTGCAGACTCGATCCCTGACTCCAGTTGGGGGTGTGCAGGAGGCAACCAATCGATGTGTCTCTCACATAGGTATTTCTCTCTCTCTGTCTTCCCTCTCCCTTGTACTCCAAAAATCAATGGAAAAATGTCCTTGGGTAAAGATTAACAACCAAAAAAAAAAGCACCATGTCACTGATGAAAGTGTATGCTTATTTTACTGGGACTCATCTTTGAGTCCAAATCAGATTCTCATTTGCTGTCTGACTCACCCAATCAAAGCCCTGTCCAGGCAGAGCCCACATGCCTGGTCTGCGTGCGTGCATACCATCTGGCCGCCACAGGACTGCACTCCCTGCTCTCACACCGATCCACTCACACTTCCCTTTCGGGGCCATCATTTGGGGCTGAGGAAAGATGTCTGCTTTTACTCCATGATGGCGAGATTTATACCAACTGCTGCCATCCCTCCATCCCTGCCTGGCAACTTCCTGGGAGACCCAGACATACATCTTAGATTGGGATGGTTTCTTTCCTATCCTTCAATAACTGCTAAGGCCTAGACAAGAGAGTTCTGTAGTTGGGAGCTAGAGAAGGGATTCTCTCGTGTCAGATCCCCTAGATCCGTGGTCGGCAAACTGCAGCTCGCGAGCCACATGCGGCTCTTTGGCTCCTTGAATGTGGCTCTTCCTAAGCCTTAGGAGTACCCTAATTAAGTTAATAACAATGTACCTACCTATATAGTTTAAGTTTAAAATATTTGGCTCTCAAAAGAAATTTCAATTGTACTGTTGATATTTGGCTCTGTTGACTAATGAGTTTGCTGACCACTGCCCTAGATAACTCACAGAATTCAAACCTAAAGTAAGGACTTCAAAGCTCATGATTCACGTAGGGAGGGTTTTATTTGACCTCATCTATCCCCATAGGTCAGGTCCCTTGGGTGCCATCCCAACTTTGCTGCCCCTTAGAATAATTAAGCTTATCTTGCATCTGATGGCTATTGCTCAGTAGCCTCTGGTAGTCTGGAATCCTATTATGCCCACTGCTTCCAGGAACCTCAGCTCTGTACCAGTGTCCTCTCCTGTCAGTCCTGGCCTTCACTGACAGCCCCCATGGAGTTCCTCAAGGACCATGTGATGTTGGCACTGTCCTCCTCAGCTTGCTCCTTATCACATGCCCAGGGCCCTCCCAAGATACAGCTGGCTGGTGGTTTTCTGTTCTTATACAGTAGACCCAATCTAACATGCCGCTTCTCTGAGCCCTCTGATGCCTTCCGCCACTGTCTGCCAGTGGCACCTCAATTCCATTGAATGTGGACCACCACTTTATCCAAGTTTCTAAGGCTTATCCCAGGCTTAGCCCTGCCAGGGTGTTAACCCTGTGACCTGGGAAAGTGACTCTATATCAACAACCTCTCCATTGTCCAGCTTAATATTTGCCCCCACCTTGATTCTTCACTCTCGCTATCCAACCAGGTCCATTCTGCACTTCTAGCTAGAACACAATAGACGAGTCACGAGGCCCCCCTGGCATATAATTTGTATTACACCATAGCAGGTCCAGCACGTAGCCATCTTTCCCCCATGATTGATCTGATAACCAGGACAGAAAGAGGAGGGGGCAGGCCCTGAAGACCAGCATTATTATATAAGGCACCTGTCTCATTTGAGATTTCTCTATAGCTTCAAGCAAAAGGTAAGGGTAGGGAGGTACAATGGGCTCTATCTGCCAACAAGGGGAAGTGAGACATTTCTGCAGACACAGAGGAGTCTGTGGGATCTGGGAGTTAAATTTGCTCAAGTACATCTCTGCAGATATCTTCATCCCAATCTCTACAGCCACACTTTTTCTCTATCTGCTCTAAGCATAGGAGACTAGCCTAGGCTGGGAATTTTAGCTTTCGCCAAAGTTCTGCCAATTTCCCAGTTCGATTATCTGCAGAATCCTCAGTTCATCAGCCCTCCAGCTACTGGTGACAAAGGTCTCTGCAAATTTTGCTTAGAAAACCTTGTGACCCTCATACTTTACTCAAAATTGGCTATTGAATCTCTTGAGCTTGTCTTTTTCTCTCTTCAAATCATCAGTGCTGGTCAGCACAATATCATCATTATAATTAGTATCTTCCTGAATCTTTCAGATGCTTAAGATATTGCACGAGTTGGTACACTCCTTTCATTTGTAATCTGTACTAGTCCCAGCTTAGCAAGTGCACTACAACGTCATGCTGGGGGCTGCTGCTACTCATTGCAAATGGTGGTGGGTGACCCAACTCCAAAACTCCATCCTCGTGAGCTGCCTCCCAGGACCACTCTTGGGACCTAAGCTCAAAGGCAGGTTTCCTAGCAACGGCAAAGGCATTCAGGGACAACTTTGAGGGAGTGCCCTTTGTGTATCCTTCTTTCTGGAATCGCATGCTCCTGTATCACTGCTTCTTTAAATGTATCTACTGAATCGCCTCTCCTCCGCAATTCTCTTCCCTCTCTCCCTCTCAAGACAAATACCCTCTAGTCCTGTGTGCACAGAGCTGAGAATGACAGTCAAAAACCAGTTTAAATCAATCCTCTTTAAATAACAAACAGTCTTTTAAGTACCTTTGATTTCTAATTTCATGTTCTAGGAGGAGATTTACTTAGCCAACAGCTAAGGCCATGGGTGGCTGGAATGGCAAAGACACGACTTTTGGGGTCTGTTTCTGTGGGTGGCAGGAACTTACTCAGAGAACAGAATGATAGGTTAAGCAGGCACACCAAACTTTCTATTAGAGCTCCCTTCTCCAGAAATAGACCAGCCAACTGACTGACATCTGAGTGAGCATAAATTACAGAGTGAAATATCCCAATTATTCTGGCAAAATCTTCCTCTGGCTTCAATAAGACATATGAGAGGTAGCGTAGCCTTTCGTGACAATCAGTAGCATGAACGCTCTGTGAGAGAAAGAATTTTGTCTATTTTGCTCAGTAATGTGTTCCCAGCACTTATAAAATTACCCAGGTCATAGTATGTTATCAGTAAATTTCTAAAATGAATGAGTTAATCAATGCCTGCTGTTAGAAAGATCTGTTTACAGTTCTAAATCCACACATTGGATTCCGGCTTAGCTTTCTTGCCTGTAAAATGGGATAACAAAAACACCTATTTTGCAGAGTTATCTTGTGGATGACGGGAATACTGACTCTGTCATATTGACCACAGTTCAAGCACACCGTGAATGGGACCTTCCATTAAGAGAGAGTCATGCCGGGACACAACAATGACTACTGAAATGAACAAAAGCCAACTGCATTTGGCAGTGGCCACTGCAATGAAAACGAGCCATAGAATGCGGAGTATATAACACTTTCCCAAGGAAAGGATGCATTTTCCTTTGGAGGTGAATTGAGAAAATAATAGATATAAGTCATTAGGGCAGGGCCATAGGCAGTCTTCCCTGCAAAGACAGATCCTTGTGATTGGTCAGAAAAAAATAACTCAAACCAACAGCAGCAGCAGCACCAATAAAAATGTTAGCATGAAATCTCTTCCGACAGTGTGGCCTCTTGATAGCTCTTTCTTCACAAACACTGCTGTATGTTCCCATAGGAGTGATTTGAGAAAAGTGAAACCTACTATCGATGCTGTCTGTGCTAACTAACAAGACTTTAGTAGACAGGGAAGGGAGCACAATTTTGAGCTAATCCCTGCTGGAATGAGGGCTGCTATCTCTCCCACCTGCTTTGTTGTTTCCTTTTCTCTCCCCCCTCCCTTGTCTCCCCGCCCCTTGAAAACAGCACAGATGGGGAGGAGAGAAGCAGACGATTCAAACTAATACATTACGTGGGCACAAACAAGTTAGGGAAAAACATCTTTGCATGGTGAGAAAAATTCCACTCCTTTCTTGGACAATTTCTGAAGTAACAGCAACCATGGAAACTAATATAAATGTAGCCAGTGCATTGTACATTCTCAGTCTGAAACAATAAAAAACAAACTTAATCACTTAAAAAAAAAGTTAAGAATAAATATAACTTGGAAAACAGGCTTTAATAAACTTCTTTACTCCTTCTGATGAAAATTTGTGAAATTTGGGCATTTTGAAAGAGAAAGAATTTTATAGATTTAGTTCATCTAATATATGTATACATATGTTATATACATATATGTACATATATGTATCTGCAACACGCATTTATATGCATTACATAGTATGTAATAATACATATGGATATTGTATAGTATATTGTAATGCATATTTAATATTATATTATGCATTTTATTATATTATACACTAGAGGCCCAGTGCACGAATTCGTGCATGGGTGGGGTCCCTAGGCCTGGCTGGCAATCAGGACCAATCGGGGCCAGGCTGTTTGGGGCCTGTTGGCAGGGGGAAGGACCATGGGAGGTTGGCTGTGAGAATGCACTGATCACCAGAGGGCAGCTCTTGCATTGAGAGTCTGCCCCCTGGTGGTCAGTGCACATCATAGCGACTGGTCGACCGGTCATTCCAGGTTGTTTGGTTGTAATGGTTACTTAGGCTTTTATATATAGGTTATTATATATTATATCATATATTACATATTATGCATGCATGTGTACATAATATATATGTTATCTATATCTATATCTATATCTATACACACACACACAGACACACACACACCATGGGCTAAGTATGTTCATGAAACATAACATTGTTGAATAATTATAATGATATATTAATAAACACAAGTGTGTTAATGTTGGGTGCATAGGTCCTCCATTCTGCTCCACTATGCCAACTGTCAGGTCTGAGCCCCTCTGCCAGGGATGGGACCTTCTTGGACGCCAGGTATTTGATGGAGAAGCCATGAGAAGTTGTGAGTATATAAGAGAGTCTTTATTGTAGAAGTCAATGGCCATGTAGCCATTGCTAACAAGGAGCTACGAGACAAAACAGTTCTTTAAAGCAAAGTCCCATACAGTAGCCACACACCAGCTAGGTATCACTATCTTTCCCACACAGAAGCAGCCTCTGTACCCACAGCAGCAGCCTGCTGGTCAGTAATACATCTTCCCTATAATGCAATCCCGTACAGGCTGGTCAGTAACAACTTTATAATACTTAGACAAAAGAGGCTTCTTTCCAAAATAGTGACTGACTATTTTGGGTTCTTTAAGGGCACACTTGAGCAGTGTACATTGTGATTATGGTGTCCTTGCTTTGCACCTGCATATAGCATCTTAGCCTTGAATATCCTGATTAAGATTTTCACACTCAGAGTGGCCTTGAACATTTGGCGTACTCTGAATGGGGCCTCTACACTCTAATTGGCCTTGAGCATCCAACATACGAAGAATAGGTTGTCCACAGTTAGTAAGTATGTATAAGATGCAGTTAGTATCATTTAACAATACCATGTATTAGGGAAATCTTAGCAAAAATAATATGACAAATATGGTCCTGCTCTCTTTGGGCATATAGATTAGCAGGGAAACAAAGACGTTCATCACATAACCAACAAAATCCTATATAATAAAAGCCTAATAGGCTAAGTGTCTGGTCACCTGGTCAGCCATTCAACCAATCAAAGCATAATATGCTAATGATGTGCTAAGGCCACTCAACCGCTTGCTATGACATGCACTGACCACCAGGGGGCAAATAGTAGACTGGTCAACCAGTCACTATGATGTGTACTGACCACCAGGGGACAGATGCTCTGACCGGTAGGTTAGCTTGCTGCTGGGGTCCTGCTAATTGGGACTGAGCAAGATGGGCTGGACACATTTTGGAACCCCCTCACCCCCCACGGTCCCTCCCGGGCTGGCCAACCTCCCGCGTCCCTCACTGGCCCTGATCATGCACCGGTGGGGTCCCTCGGCCTGGCCTGCACCCTCTCGCAATCCAGTCTGATGGACCCTCCCCCTCCCTGAGTGCACCAATTTCATGCACCGGGCGTCTAGTAAATACATAACTGCAAATAGCTCTAAGTTCAATGAAGGGAAAACACATGGTGATATAAATATAACAAGGAATCTAATTTAGATGTTTAGAAAAATAAGGTACTAGCTTTTGGCAGCATGAAAAACCATTGTGTGTACTATTTTGAAAAAGTAGTAAAATATTTCACAGCACAGAAAAAATATTTCAATTAAAGAAGAGTGACAAGGAAGATTGATCCCTCACTGGCCCTCATTAGAGAAAGCAGGCAGAGGGATCAATTATTTCTAGGAAAGGAAGGTGAAACGTTACACCAGATCTCCGTTGCAGCATGGAAAACTCTACATAAATGCTTGGAAAACATCATCAGACTCATTTGGCAATGGAACAAGTTAGAGACGGAATTAACTTCTTTGGAGAGCCCAGAAGTAGTGAAAGGAGAAAAGTCATTGGAAGAAATAAATTTTTCTCATATAATAACAAAAAAGTGATTTTTTTTCCTCAGGATAATGAAAGTCATTTCAGAAAACATTGCCCAAATGTCAGGCAGACCCATGAGCCCCTTGGTGTAAATGCTCTGCCATCTTACTTTTTTCCATATCTTAGTTTTAGATCTCAAGTCCCAAAATAAGCTATAATCAAAATTCTTTTCTCATGGTGGGGCCGGGGTTGGGGGAGACATTATTAATTGCATTTTTGGAATGGTAAATAAAACAAAAGATTTGCATGGGTTATTCAACAGAGTTGTTGGTTGGTCCAAAAATAGAACTTACATGTTTGGACTCTGATGTTTACATATTAATGAAGACCACTTTCCCTTACCTGTATTGGGAACAAAAATCTTAAGGCTGGCTTGAGAATGGAATAAAATAAATACAGCAACTAAACCACACACTTGAGAAATTATCTTCACATTATGTTGAGTTTCTCACATTCTGAAACAGCCCATTTCCCACCTTTAATAAGTTTGAGTTTGCTGTGCTCAGCATAATTGGACACAGCTGCCTGCATTTTCTGCCAGGGTGTAAGGAAAAATGGAGTTATTATTAGAGCTTGGTATAGCAACCTGCCTGGCCAATGTAAATCTCCACATTCAATTGTTTATTGGTTGTGAATTTTCCATTGTACGGGCACCTAGGAAATCTCTTCACTAATAGGAGGCTGGAGAAAAAGGCTGAAAAGCTCCCAGTATTCAATCAGAAAATTAATTGGTTGACCCATCCATAATGTTGGAGTCAACAATAGAGACACTGGCCCACAAGAAATTGAGTTGTCCCCAAAATGAGTAACTGCAGGCAGCAATTTCCAGAACTTGCCAGAGAAGCTTGTGATGCTTTAAAGTTAGAGACCTCTGTAAAACGCATTCCACTCACAAAGGAGTAGGTTTGAAATCAGTCTTGGTTTTGGTTTCTCCAGACACACAATCTGGGATCGGGATTCAAGGATGTGTGGTTTAATGGGGGAGATGCAGAGAATACCAGCTGGAAAAAATGATAGTGTTAGAGAGACATTGTGAAGACAATGACTAAAGGTGATCATTTAGCCAGCTATGCCAATGAGCAAATGGAGGTTAATGTCATGGGGAATCTCTGGGAGATGTTGTTAAAAATGCTTCATAAGTACTGAAGCCCCAAGGCAAGGGAGCTGGAATATTTGTACACTGTCTCCTGAGGCTGCTCCCAGGGTCTTCATTCCCTGGCATTGCTGGCCTGCCCTGAATAGAAGTGGTGCCACCTACAGAGGAGTTGGAGAAAGCCCTTGGGTAGAAGACAGGCAGGTATTGGCGGTGGAAGTCAGCTAGAACACACCAAAGTTTAGAAAGATATGATCTGAGGACACTAACAGAGACTACCTCAACATTCTTTTGAGTGTGGACAGTCCGTGCAATAGGAACTTGGAGACTAGAATGCCAGCTCCACTAGGTTGGTAATAACTTTGAGGAGTAGCAAGTTAATGGGGGTCCTAATGCAGATGGAGAAGAATTCTGTAACTATTAATGATGTCTGCCATGGGCAAGAGACAGTATCAGCACCCAAGCCATATATGTGCCATCCTTGATTTTACATCAGCAAACTTTTCTGTAAGGGGCCAGACTAATATTTAGGAAAATATTTTAGGCACACACTCCTCTTTGTTATTTGTTTTTAATAATTCTTTTTAAATGGAAAACAACGTTCTTAGCTTATGGATAAACAAAAACAGACTACTGGCCGATTTCCCCCACCCTCTGTCTACAGATGAATTATTTCCAACTGTTTCCTGTATGGGAACCCCTTTTTAATTCTAAAAAAATTATTTAAAAAACAACAGGGTGCTACAAAGTAGTTTGTGTTTTGCATATGATTCTTAAAAATTATATTTAAATTTTATATATAGTGAAGATCTTAGAAACTAAAGCTGCTCTACCACCCACCCTGAAGGCTCTTGACACACAGCCCGAGATCCACTTACCAAGTTCAAATGTCTAAGTTCACTGAAGAGAAAACTGAGGCATAGAGAGGAAGAAAGACTTTTCCACCATCAAATGCTTAGTGCAGCCATGGGCAAACTACGGCCCGTGGGCCGGATCTGGGCCATTTGAAATGGATAAAAATAAAAAATAAAAAAAAAAGACCATACCCTTTTATGTAATGATGTTTACTTTGAATTTATAATAGTTCACACAAACTCTCCATCCATGCTTTTGTTCTGGCCCTCCGGTTCAGTTTAAGAACCCATATGGCCCTCGAGTCAAAAAGTTTGCCCGACCCTGGCTTAGTGGCTCATCAACCAAATATTGGTAGGTGGGTGATAAGGCCCATATTAAACCAGGACACATGAAACTAGAACAGAAAATCTAATTCTATCATACATAAAGTACAATTAGAGCCCTCTAGGCTCCTCGAGGAAAGAGGGATTAAATATAGCATGAAATAACAAGGAAAGGCTTCATGAATAAAGACTCTCCCAGGAATAGGACGATCACTTTTGTTTTATATTTGTTCAACAAATAGGACTTGAGACCCTACATTGTGTCGGATACCATGTGTGTAATACAGGGCACAGCAGGCAAGGGTACAGGTACTGTAAAGACACAAGTAAAAGAAATGGAAATGAATGTAGTGTTTCTGGTTTAGGTGTAGATTCATTAACATTTAGCAGAATGCTTTGCACATAGACCTCAATTAATTCTTCAATGAGTGAATAAGTGAATGGTTTAAATGGCAATTTGGGCCCAGAGAACTCATCACAACTGCAGTTACTCCTAGGCATTAGTAATTGGTTCCTTTGTTGTCTTTTACATGTCCAGCATTTATAAATCTAGTAAGTTTTTAGTGATGCCTGGACCTGGAGGAGCAAACTGATATTCTCAGTCCATAATAAGGTATACAAGGAACCTGGCTGGGAAAGAGAGCCTGAGCCCACATTAGTCATTAGTTATTTACTTTCTGTATGCCTGGCCACTCCTCAACTAATCTAGGGGTAGAGAGAGGCATTAGTCAAGAGAGCTGGCCCATGCACCCAGCTATTTGGAGAATGAGACCTCAGTACAGCAGCAGCAATTCATACCCAGTTGCAACATAATCAGGGAGGGAGTGGCATGATTGCCAAGACTTGTTGGGCAAGAAGCCAAGCACAAACACGCAACCCACTGAGCTCAGCAGATTATAAGCAAGAGACTCCGTATTCCTGTGGTTTTCTTGGAAGGAGAGAGAGGTCCAATAGGCCAATCCCTTAAACGCTTTAGTCAGCTTAATGTGCAGCCCCCTCTGGTGTGGGGTGTGTAACAATAAACTATTTAATTGGTTCAACTAAACAGCCCTGAAGTATTATCAGAAAGCAAGCGGCCTTAGGATATGGGAGTATTAATTTAACTATGATTAAATCCCATTATGCTGGTTATTTTAATGGCTTTAAACAACAACCATTAGTTATGCTCACAGATTCTGTGAATCAAAGATGCAGACAAGGCACAGATACGTAGCCTACACAGGCTCCACAATGCCTGGGGCCAAGCTGGGAACACTGGAAGGGCTGCGGGGACGTAAACACCTGGGACAGGAATCTTCTGCAGGTTCTGCACTCACATGTCTGACAGCAGAGCTGGGACAAACTACAGAGCATCAGCTGGGACATATTTTCCAAAGATTATGGAACATTTATCAAAATTGGTTACATTCAGTGGTAATAAAAACACCTGCATAAATTCTAGAAAAAAATCATATATCGCTTTCTCTAATAACAAATTAATAAAGGTAGAATTAAACTATATATATAGTTTATATATAGAAAAGAAAACCTTTTTAAAAAGGAAAATCAAACCTACTATTATAAGCTATTTAGAAAATAATGACAATAACATTACTATAATATAGAAAATGGCTTAAAGATATTTCATACTTTAGAATTAGATCAATATTTAAAAGGAAATAAACTGAAATTTTAACTTCAAGATTTAGAAAAGAAACATTAAAACACATTTGGGAAAAACTAAATGAAAATTATTAATTAAAAGTTAATCAGAAAAATAAATTCAAACAAACGAAAGTCAAGAATTGGTATATGAATCTAAGAGGTGGTTTTTTCGTGGGTGTGGAAAGTTCTTAGGTTTGGTGAAATCAAGAAGAGAACATGAAGAAAATAGAGAAACTCGTGGCCCTACATTGAGTATTAGTATCTTTATCTATTTATCTGGATATCTGTTATATAGCTAGACACATTATGTGCATTAGTATACACATTTATAGTATCTAGTCTTAAAAACATGGTACATTTAGATAAAAGAGGACAAGTTCTAGAAAAACAAAATTGCTAACACCTGCCTAAAAATAAAAAAATAGACAACCTGAAAAGAATGATAACATTGAGAATGATAGAAAAAGATGTTGAATAGTTGCTTCTAAAATTAGTCACTGTGCTTAAATTGCTTAATAAGTGATAATGTTTGACTATTGAAGACAAAGATAACTCCACTCTCCATCACCTCTCTAATACAGCATGAAGGGAAATATGAAACTTTCCATTTCTTTTTACATGTCATTTATTTAAAAAAAGCCATTATACCAAAATTTTACTAATATATTGAAATATATAAATATTTAATAAAATTCTAGAATATTAAATGTACTAGCATATTAAAATGATAAAATGGTGGGTTATGAGTTCAGTCAGGCTGGTTTAAAACTTGAGTTCACTATTTGTACTAGTTTTGTGAATTTATATAGCTTAACCTCAATTTCCTTAACTGTAAAATAGTAATAGTACTGATATAATAGAATTGTGACGAGGATATTAGAAGATAATACATACAAAGAATTTACTAATATACTGGGAAATATTTAGTACTATTTATCACCTTTTGTTTGAAAATAAAGTCATTAAGTGAACATTCCAATACATCTCTTCCAAGAAATCATATAAAAGCAACTAAGAGAATGTGCACATTCCATTTTCAGCCACATAAAGAGACATAGCTATAGCCTCAGCTCTCAAGAGATAGCAAAGGACTGCCAAAGCCACAGGGAAAAACCATTCAGGGGAGAACTGGAGCAAAGCCATGGCCTCAGGTAGTCAACTGATCAAAGTACTCTTCAGCAGGTGAGAGGAGGTGCGTGCCGGAGCTCCCCCCGAGTACAAGGTCTACACCAATACAAAGGGGTGCAGGGACTGGTAGCAGAGGTTTCCCCAGATGAGACTCCCATCAACCAGCCAGAGGAAGCAACAAATTCACAGCTACTCACCAAAAGAACAACTCACATGTTCAGAAATTATCTAACTTTTTTGTAAACAGAAGAAAGATATTGCTTTCTGAACTATTTTCCCACTTCTTGGTCCAAATTAAAGTATCCCTAGCTAAGGACCACTGTTAAAATAAGGGGGTGAGGTGAGAGAGAGAATGAGAGAGAGAGAGAGAGAGGCAGAAAGAGACAGAGAGCTGACCAAGTATTATTGACTCAAAAAGTACCAGACCCCCGTTTCAGAGGGATGTCCTACCCAGTATTTGGGAGAGAGAAATGAAGAGATAATTATAATGCTATTTAAAGTTTTCTAGGACATAGGGAAATAAGAAAATCTCCAAATTGATTTTATGAAAAGAGCCTAATTTTGATACCCAAAGTTCAGAAAGATTAGACAAAGTGAGTCTATATACCACATCATTTATAATTGTCATTTAAAAAACCTAAGTAAAATATTAGAAGTAAAAAATGACAGAATCCAGCAATACATTCAAATAATTCTGCACACATGACCGAGTGGATTTACTTCAGGAATACAAGTGCAGTTAATCTTCAAGACACTTACAAAATGCACAACATAGCTAAAAAGAAAAACTATGTTCATCTTCATAGATGAAAATTTTTATAACATAAAATTCAAAAATTTCCTTGATGGAAAAGTTGTTTAATATGATAGACATTTGTCTTCTTCTTAACATCACAAAATATGTCCATCTCAACCCTACAGTCAACATCTCACTTTGCGAGGACGCACTTGAAGCATTCTCAGTTAAAATCGGGAATAAGACAGAGGCGTCCAGAGCCTCCATTAGTATTTAGCATTGTTCTGGAGGATTGAAACTTCAATTAGAAAACAAAAACCAGAGACAAAAATAATTGGAATGAAGTTAAAATTACCCTTATTTGCAGAGGAAGCTATTGCAAACTATGAGATCATAAGCAAATTAACTGGAAAGCAACTACAATAATAAGAGAATTTAATAAGAAGATAGTATGCATGATTAATATAATAAACCAATAGTCTTTATATGCAAACAAGTTAGAAATTTAAAAAAAAATCCCATTTCAAGTTGCAACTCCTCCCTCCCCTTAAAATTTGATATAATACCTAGGAATAAACAAGTCAGAAATGTGCAGATTTATATGAAGCTAATTACATTGCTAAATCTTGAACATACAGTAGTAAATAAAAACTATTAGAAATGAGACTGGTCATATGTAATACTTTAATATTACAATAAATATTTAAAATACAACAATAAATATTTAAAGAATGAGGCCAGTACTCAACAGGTTATGATTTAAATAGTTTGGAAAACAGTTTCCTATGTTATTTCATGACATTCATTATATAAGAATATCCGTACCAAAGATAATAGATTAGATAATTGAGAGTGGGTGGCTATGTGGGTTGAGGGAGGAGTGGGGTAGAATGTAACTAGAAATCAGGAATCAAAGAACCCTACAGATTCTGAAAATGAGAAGGTGCCCTGAATTCTCTGTGCCAGATATATATTTTTTTTAAATCAGAGAAATCATGATGCAGAAGGTAATTTAAATGTCATTAGAAAATGAGTATAATAAAAGTTAAACGATTAAAAATCAGAACACAAAATACTATATATGGATTACCTCAGTTTTATGTAAAGCTGAAAGCAGTTTTATGAAAGAAGAGAACAAAAGAGTAACAGAATATTCACAATGTTATCTCTGTGTAGTGAGTGGTTTGGATTCTTTTCTTTCTCCTTTTAAGATTTTTCACTTTTTACTAAAACTTTTGATTGATTTTATAATTAAAGTAAGCAGTAACTGTTAAAAGGAAAAATGTACAAAAAGCACTGGGGAACTAGAAAAGAACACCTAGTTCCAAATCCTCACCCTCTTGTTTATTAGATGTCAGATCAGGGACCAACATTTTTAAACCTCAGTCTTTGCACCTGAAAAATGGGCCCAGTAATGCATTCAGCACATTTCAGGATTATTCTAAGGATCACTCTAGGTAGCACAGGTGAAATAATTTATAACACATAAAGTTAAAGGTATAGGAGTCCACAATTGTTTATTTGAAATTTAGGGTGGTATCTGCTTCATAATTCAGAATTTTTCTGTTTCAGAGACATAATAGCATAGAAATAACTAGTTATGTTTCACCTCAAATAGCATTAAGGGAACTATCCTGAAATCGTATTTCTTCAGTGAAATAGTAATCTTCTCATTCAGAAGAATCAGAAAATAAATAGCATTGGGTCAGTTCAGGTTGTTGACAAATCAGTTCAACTCACATCAGGTTTTGCCATCAAGTAAACTATAAAATCATTTTACTTTCAGAATTTTTGATATCAGAATTATACAGAAAAGATTGGATTGAAATAATCTTATTGTCTTGTTTATGTAAAAGTAGAGAGAACACTCAGCAGCAAGAATAAATTTATCTAGCTAGAAATCTAGCTGTTTCAAGAAAATGCTAATGGAGTTTATTCAGAATTGTAGGTTGGCAAAATGGATTGTGCAAAAATTGGAGCTGAAATATATAACAGGGAGTAAGGAGAGCACAGCTAAGTAGAGATGCATGAAAACCTTGGTAAGAAAGAATTGATGGCCTTGCGGCTAAGGTGAGGACCTTGAAGTCAAGACTAGGTTTACTTGAGGTAAAGAGAAATGAGAAGATTGTGCTGAGAAGGGACTTTCAGAGCTCCTAGCCTTGGATGGGTGTAAATAAAAAGGATAGGTCTGCCACTATCACCGCTGTTCACAAGTCCTACCAGGCAAGCTTAACTGTGCCTTTATCCTCCCAAAAATGAATCTTGGCTTCTCCGTTGAGCAACGTTGTCAATTGTCACGGTTGCCAAGCCAACAGATGGTGTGGGCTGTGTCACCAGCAGTTTCCAAATGTAAAAATATAGTCATTTAGATGTTTTCTGTGTACACCCATTTCCTCCTTAATCTCAGTGCAGCTATAAAGGGATGAATTTCCATGTGAAACACAGTGGTGCTCTGGCCACCTTCATTTACATACTCTCGAACCCCTTACCATGCCCGAGTACAATGCTACAACTGGAAGTGTAGCATAGGGCAAAGTCCCTCTTGTATTTTTCTCTCTTGGTGAATCTATGTTTTATCTCACCACCTCTATTTAAAGCAGGTTAGGAAAAGGGTACACTCTTGCAACTATAAGATGAATAATGTCTCCGGGTCAAAGGTATAACTCAGTGACTGTAGTTGATAACACTGTATTGTAAAATGGAAATTTGCTGAGAGCATAAAAATGTTCTCACAAAAATTGTGTATATATATAGATGCACATATTGTGATAAATGTATTAATTAACTAGATGGGTGAATCCTTTCTCAATGTGTATATACATCAAATTATCGCGATGTATACTTTAAATATGGCACAATTTTATCTGTCATTTATGCCTCAATAAAAGTTAATAAATCTTTCTTAAATTGTTTTTAAATCAAAACTAATTTGTAAGAAGTGCCCACATCCCCTCCAAAAGAACGCACACATATCAACAAAACAAAAACAAAAATGGAAGCTGAAGGAATGGCTCTACAAATTGTAAAGCCAACTATAAATGGTTTTTGAATTGTTCATTACATTTGTTTTGTAATCACTATGGAGAACAACAATTGGACATTATATATCTGTCCATTACTTCCTACCTTAAGGCTAGCAAGAGTCTCAAATTAGAACGTATGCCACTAATGCCTCCAATTTATCTTAAAAGTTCTGAGCAAATTAATCTCTCTCCAGAGCATATCCAATTTCTCCTAAAGGATTTCTATTAGCTACTCCAACAACAAACAAACAATTCAAAAGTTGTTGGCCTCGCAGTTTTTCATTATCTGGTCCAACACTACCATTGCAATATGGGAGAGAGAACCACTTCTCATAACTCTGGTTAGTCCACGGGCACCATTCTGTAGGCAATCACTCTTCTACTGGGAGATGCCATTCCTTTCTGTGCACATACCCTTTGAGCATGCTATTCCTTCTGTCCATGCCAGTTCCCACCATCTTTCACGTCTACACAGTTCCACCAGCTCTGTGAGCAAGCAAATGGCCTAGGCCTGGCCAATCAACCTTTCTCTTCTTCCTGGCAAGAAAGGTTAGTTCAGTGACCCAGCCTAGACCTTCCCAAGAGACCTTTGTTGGAACTATTGGGGAAAAAGACACACATCACAGAAGTTATATCTGTAAGATCCACAAAAGCCTGAAGCTGTCAGGGGCCAAACAAAGGGTAAAAATAAGGATAGACCTTCCCAAGAGACCTTTGTTGGAACTATTAGGAAAAACACACACATCATAGAAGTTATATCTGTAAGATCCACAAAAGCCTAAAGCTGTCAGGGGCCAAACACAGGGTAAAATTAAGGATTTTTATTTCTTATATTATTCCTTGACTGAGAATGAAGTCAGTATGCAAAAGGAGAGATAAGTGATGAAGTATCCACTGAGCCAAACCGGTTTCGGCGATTTTTATTTCTTATATTATTCCTTAATTGACTGAGAATGAAGTCCGTATGTGAAAGGAGAGTTAAGTGATGAAGCGAAGTTAGAAGAATGACAAACCAACTTTGGAAGATGGCACCGAATTTTTGTATCAGTTTTTGGTGTATGTTCCAAATGCTTTACAAAAATGTCTCCTCACCAGGAAAAGATACCCATACATACAAAACACACACACTGCCTGGCAACTTCACTCATCTACCTTGACTTTCAAATTATCTTGTCCTTGGGCTTGATTTTTAGGACCTTGAATCTATTTCTTACTACTAATTAAAACTTTAGGCTCAGGTTTTATAATCTGTCATATATAGTCGTCTATATAACCCTCAGATCTAACTTACCTGTCAACAAGGTTGCTTAATAAAGAGATCTATACAAACATGAGGACTGCATGCCCTGGCAAAATGTTTGTCTCTTTCTTTTCAGCCTTCTCTCCTTTCACTCCTGGCGCTCCAAACTTCCATTAGGGTGCCCACCCAAATCCTTGTTTTCCTCTTGCTACATTCCCTATATCCCTTGATTTCCAAACCATCAAATTCAAACCCCAGACTTCATCTGGAACAATTTATTGTGGATTCAGTGTCAGGTAAATCTCACCTTTCTGTCCACTCCTGCTTCTCTGAACAACCAAGAATCTACATGACACAGACACATCTGCTAATTCACTGACAGAATCAGCCAACTTCTTTTTCTTTTCCATTTTGTAGGCTTAATGCAGATTACAAACAAACCACTGACTGACTTTCCATTCAGCTGTTTTTTTCCCTGAGTAGGTAGACCTAGCTTTTGACAGTTATCTGCTCTGCGGTGATTTGAGAAGGGTTTCGCTACATAATTCTGTCCTGCCACGTTCCTGGGGTGTGCCAAGAAAAGGGTTTAGCTGGGACTGGGACAGAGGTGCTCTGATGGGAGAAGATAAATGTGGACAGGTGGTTGGCAGAGAGGGATGCTATCCAGCTGGCCATGTTTGAATGGACAGGTGGGTAGGGCTGTCCTTCACACCC
>NW_006300372.1:3002921-3010036 GCF_000327345.1 Myotis davidii | reverse complement strand
CTACTGACAAATGAATGGATAAA
Organism: Myotis davidii; assembly: GCF_000327345.1. Lineage (NCBI taxonomy): Eukaryota > Metazoa > Chordata > Mammalia > Chiroptera > Vespertilionidae > Myotis > Myotis davidii. The sequence continues at coordinate 3,010,013 of NW_006300372.1, read as the reverse complement.
GAAACCATGGCACAAACACACAGGCACATACATACAGTGGAATATTATTCAGCTTTAAAAGGGAAGAAAATCCTGCAATATGCAACAATATGGATGAACCTTAAGGACATTATGCTAATTGATATAAGCCAGTCACAAAAGGTCAAATACTGCATGATTTCACCTGTGAGTTATCTAATATACTCAAAAGCATAAAATCAGAAGGTGGAATAATGTCTTATTCTTCAAATAAGACAATTACTCCTCAAATAATGTCACATTTTTCAACAAGAAAGGATATTATTCTCCTTGCAAGGTACTTCCATGTAATATCTACCAGAGGCCCAGTGCATGAAAATTCATGCACTTTGGGGGGGGGGGGGCCCAGCCCAGCCTGCACCCTCTCACAGTCCCGGACCCCTTGGGGGATGTACACCTGCCGGCTTAGGCTCACAGCTGTCAGCCCAGCTTGTAACTGAGTGGAACTCCCCCTGTGGGAGCATACTGATCACCAGGGGGCAGCTCCTGCATTGAGCGTCTGCCCAATGGTGGTCAGTGCATGTCATAGAAACCAGTCATTCCTGGTCAATTTGCATATTGCCCTTTTATTATATAGGATGACACATAGGTCAGTAAGGGTAACTTTGAACAAAACTCTAGCATCATACTGATATTGTTATAGTTAACCCAGTTATTAATTAACTGAAAAGAAACAAAGGGAAGGCCGAGTATTACAGGCATGCCCAGTAAAGTCTAAGTGACGTAGAGAGGGTGCTTACCTGTCAGTCATTCTGGGGAATAGGCATTGACCAGAGTAGGTGCATAGGCATGGCCACTGCAAGGGCAGGAAGGTTTGATATTTAAGCTCCTAAACAAAGGGCTTCTCTCCTTTGCCTCTCTTGCTGCAGGTGCCCGCCTCCTGGCTGGCAGGGCTTTCATGCTCTGCACTTGCCCACATGGCCCACAGCCACGTGGACCTAACACAACGGACTGATGGACCGCGACTAGCCTGATGTTTTACTGGATCCAGCTCCACCATGGAACGGAACCTCTGGACACTGGCTTTGCTTTTAGCTCTCCTGGATTCCCAGCTGCACCTTCTCCGGGACTAGTTTAAAGGAAATGGTACTTTGCAACCCCAGGGATATAATTCCACACAAATAAAGCTTTCAATCACACCTCATCCTCCCATGGGGGCCTCCACAAATGCTTATTCCAGAGGCCCCCCAAAAAATCCCACTACCACAAGCCACAGGGAAATTCCACCCGTGCAATTTTCTAATAAAAATAGGAATGTTGATTGCTTAATATTTTGATAAAATTTCAGAGTCAGAACTGTATCTAGGGTGTATGCTCTCATTGTTAGTAAAACCAAGTGCTAATCAATCAATATTTATGCCGCAATGCCTAAAAAGAGTAGTGATTAGAAATAGACAGTGAACACATGCATAAATACCCAGTACACAGTTGGTACTTGCCAAATGTTTATTGAATGGAATTAAATCCAGTCAATGAAATAAGACATATGTTTTTTTTTTAAATGCAGCAATTTGAGTTAGGCCAGAAACGTTTATTCTATCCAAGCAAGATTTATGTTGGTCTTTAAAAAATTCAGGCTCTTTAAATAGGCAAATAGAAATGAGAACAACAGAGAAACTTGAGCAAACACCCAAGAGGTACTTGACACTGCAAGATCAGGATACTACAGCATCTTAAACACTTCACTGAGACAAGGGGAGAGGCCTCAACTTGGCCTTGAGTAGATGCACATGAGTCTTCAAGACTCTTCATTCTTCCTGCTTAAGATGCAACTAGAGAGAGGCTGGGATGCCACTCCTTGTTCTTTCCCCTTAGCCATCTCCTGTATTCTAGAACCCTGGGTCTTATAGTCACCCTCAGAATTCTCACTCAAAGAGAAGGAGGCAGCCATAAAATTGAGCCTTAAAAAAAATCCAAGCACCATAGAACCCTATCCACTGCAATCCTTTCGTCTTCCCTATTCTGGGGATGACCCAAAATAAACAAACAAAGCTGATTTGCAGTAATTTGGAAAATGTCACTCTCCTAATGAGGTTCAAAGACTGCCAACAAAAATGCTATGGGTCATCTCATGCTCCTTATAATGAAACTAGAGGCCTGGTGCACGAATTTGTGCACCGGTGGGGGGTCCCTCAGCCTGGCCAGTGATCTAGGCCTATTGGGGGGCCAGCCAGCTGGGGGGAGGGACTGTGGGAGGTTGGCCTACCACCTCTGCCTCCCGATTGGGGCCCGGAGGGAGGGGTTGTGGGATGTTGGCTGTGGGAGCGCACTGACCACAAAGGGACAGCTCCTGCATTGAGCATCTACCCCCTGGTAGAGAGTGCATGTCATAGCAACTGGTCAACCAGTTGTTCCCGTCGTTCAGTCATAAGGGTCACTTAGGCTTTTAAATATATACTAGAAGCCTGGTGCACGAATTCATGCACAGGTGGGGTCCCTCAGCCTGGCTGGCAGTCAGGGCCGATCGGGGCCTATCAGGGCCAGCTGGGTCAGGGCAGGCACCACAGGAGGTTGGCTGTGGGAGCGCACTGACCACCAGGGGCAGCTCCTGCATTCAGCGTCTACCCCCTGGTGGTCAGTGCATCATCATAGTGAGGTTGACTGGCCATTCAGTTGACCAGTCATAACAGTCACTTAGGCTTTTAGATAGATAGATAGATAGATAGATAGACAGACAGACTAGAGAGCCAGTGCACGAAATTCATGCATGGGTAGGGTCCCTAGGGGCTGCCAGCCAGGGGTGCCTCCCTTCCCCTGGCCACCTGCTGCTGTTGCTGCTGCCGCCGGCCCCACCCTCTGGTCGAACTCCCAGTCAAATGGACAATTTGCATATTAGGCTTTTATCATATGGGATACATATTACCCCAAATCACCAACTGCCCCATCTTCCCATGCACATCCAGGAGAGTGGCCTTTATTGACAACCTTTTTCACAGTTCCATGTTCTTTCTAATATTCATGAAAAACACCTCTAGTCATTTTCTGATGCTCAGATTTTTAGTGAGAGGATGGTAAACCCCCTGCCTTTGAAGACTTTGAAATGTCTAATATCTACAGCACACAGTGGAGTCCAGAATCCTTTCAGGGTCAGGCAAAGCTTTAGGCAGCAAAGATAAGGTGGATTATCCAGGATGTTCTAAAACCATTAGCAGTGCTAATAAAATGAACAAAAGAAAGGTTTATAAACATATGTCTGGGAAATTTTCAAACTGTTCAGGATAAATTGAAATGGGGGAGAGAATTCTAAAAGGCTTTATAGCTTACCCCTGCGGTTCACTTCATTCTTTGTTTTTATTAAAACCTCTGTCACCTCAACACAGTTTAACTCATGTATCTTTTAAGAAGTATCTCCTAAATCCTTCCTAATAAGAAAGAGCCCTCTGGGGGCTCCAGATACAAAGATTAACAGGACTCAATCTCAGAGGGAAGGAGGGCGGGAAGGAGGGGAGGAGGGGAGGCCAATTAAAGAACTTGTGTGCATATATGCATAACCCATTGACTCAGACAATACATAGGGTGGTGGAGGTATGGGGCAGGGGTGGGGGCAGGCTATAAGGGGTCAATGAGAGAAATAGGGGGACATTTTAAATACTTTCAACAATAAAGACCTAATTAAAAAAATATTAGAGGGGGCGAGGGCATGTGCTGGGTGCTGGGGTGGGTGGGAACAGGTCAATGGGGGAGGGGGGAGGAGACTTATATAATACTTTAAACAATAAAGAATTTAAATTAAAAAAAATAAAAGAAAGATTAACAGGACTCAGTGCCTGTCCTCAAACAGTTCACCCAAAGTGCCAGAGAGGAATAAGTAGGCACCGGCTGTGATGCAGAGCAGTGAGGGCTTTTTTTACTTCTCACCAGGCGACCGGAGAGCACAGAGAAGCCACATGGGGAGGAAAAGGTAAACCAATGAAGTCTTTGGGAAGGAAGTGATAGCTGCAGGTCAGTCTTACAGACTGCAGGTAAGGTAGCCAAAGGAAGACAGGTGATTATAAAGGTGAGGAGGAACTTCATCAGGCAGAAGAAACAAGCCTGTGAACATAAGCGTGGTGATCATGAACCTGTTGCATTTAGGAAGGTGGGGGAATTCTGCAAGGCTGGATGGGTGGGAGGGAGAAAGCCTAGCTGGGCAATGAAGCCACTCATGGAAACAGGGAATATGAGAGAAGGAGCAAGTTCAGAGAAAGGTGGGAGACTTCGTAAATATAAAGTGTTCAATATTGATAAATATCGTTTAGCACTAAGATCTAAATATGAAACTTTCTGAGGCAAAGCTTGGTATTCCATTTGTTCTATAGACAAACCATATGTTTTCCTTGGACCTGTTGTTTTGGACACCTAAAAAGTATTAAATTGCCTGGAAAGTTAAGTACAGCATGGGCCTGTTATTGTAAATTCCCTGTTCTGCTTATACGTATTGACAAGCTGTTTTGCAACCATGTTGACTTTAGGAATAATTATGGACTGTTCCCCAGTTTGTTAACTGAATTATTGAATGGCACTGCAGACAAAGGTCAAAGCTAAGGCGTTCTGTACCTAATATACACTACCTTCCATTGCTTGGGCAGGACAGAATTATTTAGGGTGCCCATTCCTGCAACAAGGAACTAAAACTTTTAAATAAATAATAATTCAGGTCAAAAGAACTGTAATTTGGTCATCTTATCCACATTTCCCAAACAGACACAAAATCCTACAGAGAACAAAGGTAATTCTGTTGAAAATATGGAACACGTCGAGAATGTGGGGCAAAATCAATATCCCCAGAGTTCGTCTTGGTGTCCTGAATTCCGTAAGAAATGGGAAAGTAACACAACCCGTGTGATAAAGCTTTGTTTACATTTCAATGAATGTCCAACTGCTTCCCAGATACAGAGACCACATGTCTCTTTGTGTCAAGAGCAAGAAAACTAAGGTCAAACATACAGATTTCATGCTAATCAAAATCCTGTAAGAGATCATTTTGCATAGTTTTTTTTGAAGGGAAATTTATCTCAATTTGTTGGGCTTTTAACAAAAATGTTAAGCTGCACGTGTTTTTATCTTACATTTGTCTGAATAAAAGAATCCCTCCAACATATTTGCAGCATTTTGCAATGTCAGATGTTGCTTCCAGCTGCAAGAAAATGTATCCTTAATTCTTCTTTATGCTCAAAGCTACTTAGAATGTTTACATCTGTAGCTCCATGTGGAGTCCAGCACCCAAGAGGTGGTTGTTTCTATACACCATTGGACTACATCAAACACAGCATTGTCAAATACATAATGACTGGCTTTTCATGTGGGGCCCAACATTTCAACAGAACCTTTATTATTCATACCAATCTGGCTTTAGTTCATCTTCCATAGACACTCCAGATTAAATTGTCTTCATTATCATTACAGAACTAGATGAATAAGTGCCACATCTGCTCATGAAGTGGTTTATTATCAGTTCAGATGAGGTTTGGGATGAATAGCAAAGTAACTATGGAGGAGACAAAAGCACCCAGGTTTATGCCCATTGTGAAATGCAGGACCAGCTATGCTAGCTCTCAAAATCCATTGGTCTCCCTCTTCCACTGAATGAGGAATTATTTAATGAGTTGATACAAGTTAACATGGGGAAGAATGCAAAGCAAACAGGAATCCAACCCAAACAAACAGAAAGCTGGCACGTGATGAGGGCCTAATGAAGACCTTATATTGTTCAATTCAATTTCTAGCCCATCCTTCCAAAAGAAAATTTGAAGATCTGTAAATATTTTACCAACAATCCCGTATCAGATATTTCTCATGCAAAACAAGACTGTTCAAATAAATCTGTTGATTAGGAAGATATCAACACATTACAGCTGTGCCATTTACAATCGATCTTTTCTATTACTGATAGGCCTGTACCTCCATTTCAGGACTAGCACCAGGCCTATACAGTATGAAGAGCCTGTGCCATTCCTGGACTAGCTGTGGCCAGGTCTACATTCAAGTTTATCTGCAATATAACTTGATTGTGTCTCAAATCTTCCATCAGCCAGCCATGTTACTTAGTGTGGCTGAGGTCGTAGATATGAATGGTTTGTTTCTACCAATACCAAAGTAATAACAACAATAAAAAAGTAATAACTCCTCAACTTGTACAAATAAATCACCGGGAATCTTGTTAACCTGCAGATTCTGACTCAGTAGGTCTGGAGTGGGGCCTAACAATTCATTTCAAATAAGCTCCCCAATTAGCTGATGTTGCTGGCACTTGGAAGATACCACTGTGGAGGTAGACTCATGATACCAGCAGCCTGTGGCTACTGCCCAGGCAAATCTAGCTCCCCAGATAGGCATGTGCTATGAGTACAAAATCCACATCAGATTTCAAAGATTTTGTACAAAATATTGAAAAAATAACTTATTAATAATCTTAAATGGAGTAAATATTTAGAAGGTATTTTAAATATATTGAGTTAAGTAAGATATAATATCAAAATCAGGGGTCCTCAAACTACAGCCCGCGGGCCACATGCAAATACAAATATTGTATTTGTTGCCTTTTTTTTTTACTTCAAAATAAGATATGTGCAGTGTGCGTAGGAATTTGTTCATAGTTTTCTTTTAAACTATAGTCCGGCCCTCCAATGGTCTGAGGGACAGTGAACTGGCCCCCTGTTTAAAAAGTTTGAGGACTCCTGATCAAAATGAATGTCACCTGCTTATTTTCACTTTTGAAATGTGGCAACTATAAATTTTTAAATTACATATGTGACATGCATATTTCTACAGCACTGAGATAATTTATGAGATTGGCTATGCTTTGTTCTTTAACATATGTCAAAAGTGGTATCCTATATAATAAAAGAGAAAAATGGTAATTGGCGTACGACGATACCCTTTTCATTGGCCAATCAGGGCTATATGCAAATTAACTGCCAACTCAGATGGCAGTTAACTGACAACAAAATGGCAGTTAATTTGCATATGTAAGCACAATGCAGGGAAGCGAAAGGGAAAGCAGGAAGAAGCCCCCTGCCACTGACAGTGATCGGAAACCCAGGGGGGCGCTAAGAGCCCCCAGCGCCGCCTTTGCCCTGCCACACAGCCAAGCCT
>NW_006300372.1:3001424-3001931 GCF_000327345.1 Myotis davidii | reverse complement strand
CCTTGCTGAATCCTGGGCCAGAGGCATCAGGCCTGGGCCAGGGGCAGAGCCAGCAATCAGAGGGGTCTGGGGGTCCCCTGCCCAGGCCTGTGCACTCGGTGGGGAGGGGAGGGGTCCCTCAGCCCGGCCTGTGCCCTCTCGCAGTCTGGGACCCCTCGGGAGATAACGACCTGCCGGCTTAGACCTGCTCCCGGGTGGCAGAGGGCAGGCCCAATCCCTAGGTGCAGCCCCTGGTCGGGCTCAGAACAGGGCCAATTGGGGAGTTGGGGCGCTGCCCCCTGTCATGCACAGAGCAGGGCAGATCGGGAGGTTGTGATGCCACCCTCAGTCACACTCAGGGTAGGGTCGATTGGGGGTTGGGGCACCGCCCCCTGTCACACTCAAGGCAGGGTCAATGGGGAGGTTGCTGCACCACCCCATCACGCACAGAGCAGGGCCAATCAGGAGGTGGGGCACTGCCCCCTGTCACGCACAGAGCAGGGTCAATCGGGGGTTGGGGAGCTTCCG
>NW_006300372.1:2955797-3000800 GCF_000327345.1 Myotis davidii | reverse complement strand
GTATCTGGGTCTGTTTAGATTCTATAACTGAAACTCAGTTGCCATCACTGGCCACTCTAAGCTCTGAGGCTGCGCTGGCTGAAAGCAGGTACCTAGGGTTTGTTTAGGTTCTATAGTTGTAACATTGTTGCATCCGGAGCTCAGAGCTGGGCTGGGGCAGGCGGAGAACCTTGTCTTCCTCTGTCACTGGAGTAAGCAAACCTCATGTTCGCTTCAGCTGCCTGGCTGCCGGCTGCCATCTTGGCTGGCAGTTAATTTCCATGTCTCGCTGATTAGCCAATGGGAAGTGTAGTGAAGTTATGGTTAATTACCATGTCTCTCTATCATTAGATAGGATATAGATAGGAAAAGTATTTGCTTGGGAAAAGGAGTAAAGTAAGATTTTATAATGCATAATTTAGGGTCCCTTACTCTATTTATTTTCAGTTCTCTTTGCTCTGATTCAATGCTCAGGTCCATTGACAACTGAAAAAAGAAATCCAGAGAAAAAGAGACAATCCCCTCCGCACTAAGTCTCTGTTTAAAGAGCAAGGAAACTTTTCTAGAAACCATCAGTGAACTTTACTTCCATCTCAATGTTCCAAACAGACACATTCCCAATTCAGAGCCAATTTCTGTGGCCTGAAAATTTGCCATGTTCTTATTATCTTGGACACCATTTCCTGAATCAATCACTGGTTAAAGCAATGGCATTAACAAAATGGGTTTGGACTAAACATGGCCCACTCCCCAGGGAGTGAAGTTGACTCTCTAAAGTTCAAGGCTGTCACCTAATGTGACAAAAAAGTAGGATGGAGGAAAATAAATTCAATGCCAACAACAGTAGGTGAGAATCCACTCCTATTTTAATATGTATAGAGTTATTATCTTCAAAATCAATTATACCTATTAATGGTGAACATTTTTAAACCCCCAAAATATATAGAAAAATTCATACTAGTACCCAGGATTGTATCACTTAGTAATAAAATAGTAGTTACTCTTCCTCTCATAGGAAGCTTTCTTTAGGCATGCACATATGCATAAGTTGTATAAACTATAAATACTCAATGCTAACCTTTTCTTTTTCTCCTTTTTAGCCTGCTGTTTATCTATATCATTATTTTTTTCTAACTACAAATATTCCATTATGCATATATATCATAATTCAGGACTTCCCGCGTGCTAACAATAAGTTTCAGATATACCTCCAGATGTGAAAACACTCAGAATACAGCTGTGTCAGGGCATGGAGCTGATGGCACCCCTCAATGATAAAGTGTGGGAAGTACAGCCATTAACTTCCACTGTTTTTAGTTATTTATGCTATTTCCAAACTTGTTATCAGAAACAAATCATTATAAACATTGTTAGACACATATATTTTCCATGAGAGATCTTTTTAGACACTTGTATTTCCAGCAGGTTTTTAAAGACTCTAAGAAAAATGGAGATGCATCAGCTGCATTGTCATCCTTCATAGGCCTACAAATTCACCACCCAGCAAGAATCACAAAGAACAGTCGTGTTCATTTGACACCACTTGGGGTAATAATTAGAACTGAAGTGATCTCTTTCACTAGACTTGCTGGTAGTAAAATAGTGTTATTGTCAAACCAGGACAGAGGAGGCTGACTTCCCTAATGTTCAGCTCATGCATGGTTGCTTCAAGCCAGTATTTGATCCATGGATAGTACAGGAGGTTTCCTTCAAATTTCCCTGTGTGAAGAGGGGTGTGTGTGTGTGTGTGTGTGTGTGTGTGTGTGTGTGTGTTCGCATGTACTCATATAAGAGAGGAAGAGAAAAACAGATGGGCAGATAGGCAGACAAAAAAAAACACACAAAAACACAGACATACAAGCAGCATTTTAAAAATGAATTTGGCTGAAGTTAGAAAAGTTTTTGTTAAAAACCTAAAGCAGCATTCTTCCCAAAGCAGCTATTATTAGCCCCATTTGACAAAGAAGGTAAAAGCTCAGAGAGTAATAAAACTAGACAGTCTTCAGCGCAATCTTTGACTCAAAATCTCTTGCTCCTGTTTCGAAGTCAGCACTACCTTCCAGAGAGAACTGCTAGCACAGTCTGATTACAGGCCATTTAGGGAATATATCTTAAAAAATACATGTTGATATGAATGAAAGTTGATCTTGATAAAGCAGGACGATTTGGTAAGTTCTCTCTATTCAGGGAGCTGTGTGATAAAGGTGTCAGATCCACGTTAGCATGGCACAAGCACGCTAGCTGGTAAGATAGCCCTCTTTGTAAACGGCTACATTAATCATTGCCTACAGACCACTTTAACTTCTGGGAAGAGATGTGCCAGCAATGTCCCCAAGATGCCCCTGTAGCTCAACACTAGGTACTGCACAGCTCGGTTATTTGCGGTACTTATCATTGCCTTATACATTTAAACTATGGGAAGATTACCAATAACCAGACATAGAATGAACTGAGCCAATGATATCTTAATATTAAATTCTGTAGAAATTGATACATAGCTATGAAGTTGTAACAACTTATTGGGATGATTAAAAACATAATTTTATGCATCATTGGTCTAATGCTGCTTCTGGAAGAAGCCCATCAGATCAGGAACTGGAGTCCCAATGGTCAACGGGAGACAGAGCCTCAGTGGGGAATGTTCAAGAAAAACTTCTACACACTCACCCACACCCCGACATCCCTGAATCATATCTCTGGTGGGACCCTCTCCAGTACCTCTCTCTTAGCATTGGATTCATTCTCTTTTCAGTTCCTTTAGCTGCCCTCTTTTTAACTCCCTCTGTGTTCCTCTATACTTTTCCCTACTTCTGAGCCACTGGATAAAGATAAAACTACAAAGCAAACTCCATTTGCATCTTTACTGCAGAGATGGGGACATATTGTAATTGCCAAATCAAAATATTTGCTCACGCACCACCTAAAATCACCCTACCCCACACACCTCAGAAACCTCTGCCTCAAGGAATTCTGTCCTAAAATATAGGCAAAAAGACTCAAAGACAAACAAGAAGAGAGGAGCTGAAGCCCCAGTCCTCTGACACTGAGAAAGCAACAGCTCTCCAAGCAGCCAACACTGATGACCAAGGACAAAGCTTTTTTTTTTCCCCCTATGGCAAGTCTTTCCACAAGGAGTGATGATTGATGACCTTGCAGAATACACAATGTCCTAATAACGTGTGTACACATGCCTAGCACAGTTGGCTTTCCGTATTTATTTGCCAGATTGTATATGTCAAGGCAGCCCTCGAAATGATCTTAATAAAGAGATGTGATTCATACCTGGATGGCTGCAGAGAACGTTCAAAATATAAAATCCATTTAGTACCAATTAGTCTCAGAACATTATTTATGTAATCTGTCACAATGGCAGATATTAGCGAGAACATTTTTCTCTTTCCTTTGGAACAGTTTATCAATCACCCTTGCTCCTGACAAGCCCTGAGGAGGAGAGCATTTTTCAGGGTGCATTAGGAGACTCTAAAAATAAAAGGTGAAACTAGTGTTTATGAGAAGAATATGGGCTGATTGCAAAGACTAGAGAAAAGACTATTTATTCTCCAGGTTACCTTAGTCAAGGGGAGCAGTCAAGCTTGCTCAGGCACTGGCAGTGCTCTGTGGCGAGGGGACAAATCTTCCAGGGGATTTTTTTAAAAATATATATTTTATTGATTTTTTACAGAGAGGAAGAGAGAGGGATATAGAGTTAGAAACATCGATGAGAGAGAAATATCAATCAGCTGCCTCCTGAACACCCCCTACTGGGGATGTGCCCACAACCCAGGTACATGCCCTTGACCGTAATCGAACCTGGGACCCTTCAGTCTGCAGGCCGATGCTCTATCCACTGAGCCAAACTGGTTAGGGCTTCCAGGGGATTCTTAAACTTGTGATGTGCAGACAGGAAGGGACTACACAACACTGTCATTAATACCTGGCTTCCAACAAGCAATGTGCAACGTATTGATAATGTGGTGCTTTTCAAATTTGCAAAGGTCACAGAATTCAGGTTACCCAATGGAGTCAAACAAGCAATAAAATCCTTGTACGAGAAGTGATAATATCTTGTACTTACACAAGGTTGTGCTGGTTTCATCTTGAAAGTGGGAAGTGAACCGCATTTGGTCCTGAGAACAGCAATCTCGAAAGCCCTGGACTCCCGTCACAGCGTTCTCTTGGCGAGTCATTCAATGCCACCAAGGCCTCCATTCCACTTGGGGAAAACAGTTTCCAGGTGCCACGTGGCCTCCCGGAGCTGAAAAGCAGAGTTTCCAGGGCATATTACAATTACTTGGGAGGCTTTCCAATAGGTGGACTAACCCCCACCCCAAAACAGACTAAATAATACTCTCAGAGGGGGTTCAAAAGCAGCCCGCACAGGAAGGGCGAGGAGAGACGGAAGATGGGCGAAGACCGCTCCCTATCTGTTGGTGCAGGTTTTTAACAAGGGAACTTCCTCAACAGGCTTGTCTTGGGCTCCCACAAGCCAAGTAGATCTCCACACCCGCCCAACGAATCTTAAAAGTTTACGTGGGAGCCTAAACAGGGTTGAGTCATGGACACCGTCCAGCTGATCTCAACAACATGTTACCATCCCAAGGCCACATCCTCGGAAGTAGCTCAGGCTGTCCCCATTGCCAATAAAGTAGCCATTGTTGGATGATTCCGGTGGAAGGACCTCCAAGGGACCCACACCATGTTCCAAGAAGGAAGAGTCAGTTATGTTTCCAAAGCACAGAGGACTCTCAATGTTGGAATAAAACTACAGCAACCACCGAGTGGCCTAGAACCTGTGGCATCCCGTTAGCAATAAGCACACTAAGTGCCCAGATTCTGGTGTCTAATGCTGCCCCCCGGCAATCAGTATCAGGGCTCTTTGGAGAAATGACTAATTTTCAGGCCACGGCAGGAAAAACCCAAGCTGAGCCTAGAGGATCTCTCAGTGTGTAAAAGTAAAGAATGCTAAAATATCAAAAGGATAGGGCTCGTCAAAGGGACACAAGAGCCCATCTGAAAAAAATGCCAATGGCCAAAGGTAGAACAATTGAGCAACTAAATAATGAATGCAATATTATATTACAAAATATAATACATATATGTGTATAAATACATGTCCATACTTATATAAATGGATGGGGTGGGGGGGAGGGAGAGGGAGGGAGAGAGAAAGAGAGAGAAAAAGAGAGAGAGAGAGAAAGAAACAAATCTTTACAAAATTTGAATTCCAAATTACTTATGTATATACACCAGGAAGTGAAACTTAGCACCTTCTCCCCACCTTTTTGAGTATGGCTATGCCAGAAGCCAATTCCAGCATGTCATAATTGCAAGAGTTTCATCAAAAGGTTGATGGAACTTGGGGACTCAACAAGGGCTGAGTCACACATATTATCGCCTGTTGGGAATGGCTAATGGCATTTCCCCAAACCTGAAAAGGAATGATTGCTTGCTGCCAGACAGCTAAGGGCATCTCAAGCTACATGTTATTGCCCCCTGTTGGCCAAACACCTGAACAGGTAGGCAATTCAGACAGCTAAGGGCATTTCAAGCTACATGTTATTGCCTCCTACTGGCCAAACACCTGAACAGCCGTAGGCAATTCCCCATTCTAGCAATGGATTCTGTACTGAACCCTACCCTTTGAAGTGTATATCTCCACCTTGCCTTAGGACAATTTGTGTTAATAAAAAGCAAGGGGTCCTGAGACTAGAAGAACTTAGTTCCTTTTAGCTAAGCTCCATGACCCCCCAAATGCCTTTCAAAATTATATTTTGTCTCTGGACTCTATTAAGTTACACACAGCCATTCTCCAGATTGCTGAACCATTCTAGATGCTAGAACAAGAACCCCGGCATGGCTAGACTTAGTTACTTGCAAAACATAGAGTTAGAAAGTGGGGAAAAGCAACTTTACAATGCAGAAACTGGTGAATATTACCTTGGCTAGATAATCAAGGTTAGCATTAGTAATAAGTTATATTCATATCACCTACCCAGAGATGATATAATGAGAGGGCATTTCATCTCTGTGGTCTTTTCCAAAAACTTATAATTATCTGACAAACCCAAATTGAGAGAGATTATATATACAAATATCTGGCAAGTACTCCTTAAAACTGTTAAGGTTATGAATGACCTTAAGAAAGACTTAGAAATTTTCACAGATCAGAGGAGATTAAGGATCTGTGACAACTAAATGTAAGTAAGTAGTATTTTGGATAGGAACCTAGAACAGAAAATGAACATTAGTGGGAAAACATGTAAAATCTGAATAGAGTTTGAAGTTTGGTTAATAGCAATATAACAGTGATAGTTTCTTAATTGTGACAAATGTACAATATGGAAATGTAAGGTATTAAATTAGGGAAAATATTGGAGTGAGGGGTATATGAGAACTCTCTGTAACATCTTTACAACTTTTCTTTAAATACAAAGCTATTTTATAAAATATTTTTCTTTCTGATTTTGAGAGAGAGGAAGGGAGAAAGAGAAACATTGATTGGCTGCCTCCTGCACTACTGGGGACTGAGCCTACAATGTGGGCATATGCCCTGATGGGAATCAAACTTTTGGTACATGGGACAACACTAAGCCAACTGAACCTTACCAGCCATGGCAAATGTAAAGCTGTTTTAAAATCAAAAGTTTATGTATTTTAAAAAGGCATACCATCTATGTAGGAGACTACTTTTTCCCTTATTAGCTGCCTCCACACCTTGAGTCTGACCCTGAAGCACATAAAAAATGTGAAAGGAGCTGGAAGCAGAGAACAGGTTTCTAGCTACACAGAGCCTGGCACATAAAAGTTACTAAATTTTTTATTAAAGAAAGAAAAAAATATGGTGACAGAAGATTATTTGATTGGGTGATGGGAACACAATGCAATATACAGATTATATGTCATAGATATGTACACTTGAAACATATATGGATCCTGTTAACCAGTGTCACCCCAATAAATTTAATTTTAAAAATAGATTATAGAAACAAAAAGGAAGAACTATTAAAAAACAGGCAAGGGGATGTGGAAGGAAGGTGTAGAGATGGGATAGACATATTCTTAAACTGCCGTCACCTGAGTCTGACAGAGAAGATAGGGTAGAGAGTGAAAGAGGGATGCAAGAGAAAGTGAGTTGTGCCATCAGTTGTCTGTGAAAATGTGGAGACATTTATTATTCTAACTGGAGGGTTCATTCATTATTTTAATACAGCCTCATAAGAGTTCCTGGACAGATATGAATATTTCCATTTCATAGTTGAGGAGATTCAGACACAGGGAGGTAAAATGCTGCACTTGAGGTCTCCTTGTATACTTGAACAAAGATGCTAGTGGACTGCAATGAAGGTGAATTTGTTCTAGGCTTGTAACTCTTATGGAATGTAAATGACATGTGATTTCCCACCTCTAACACCTAAGGATGTATTAATTAACAAGTGGAGAAGCCGCCAGATTGTGTTGCTCTAAATGACAATCGGCAGGATCTGTGAGTTATGCCAGCAGAGAATGCTAAGCCAATCCAGGCTTTGGAAGTTTGGGAATTCATAAACAACCTGTGTAAATGTGAACAGGATTACCGAGCAAGACAGTCTGAATGCCCAGACTAATATGCATTTATCGAGCCAAAATTCCTAAGCCTTCCTAGATCACAACTCAAACTCGAGCGTTAATTTCACTGTCTTCTTTCCCATGTAGCATCTCACTGATCGGCTATCAGGTTCTCCCACAAGTATGAGTCACCTCCTTTGAAGAAGGGCAGGGAGGGGTGGGAGAGAAGCTCCCTTTTACAAGGTGAATGTCAATTCTTCATCCCTGCTGCTCCATAAACCAGTGCTGGATCTCCATATCACCCCTGGCCAAGGATGTGCCAAGTTGGTGCCATAAAAGGGGGTTCATGCAATAGTGGTCACTAGCCTTGAAACTTCTTGTTTAACTGGTAATATACTTTAACCTATTTTTTTAAATCTCTTTTGAGACCAGGTACACTTCCCTTATGAGAGTACCGTGGATCCTAAAATTAAGCCCTGTCTGGTCTGCCTCAGGTCCTCCTCTTCTCTCCGATTTAAAAGGTTTCCCTCTTGCCTTAACTGGTTTGGCTCAGTGGATAGAGCGTCGGCCTGCAGACTGGGGAGGCGGGTGGGAGGGTGTCCCAGGTTCGATTCCAGTCAAGGGCAAGTTCCTTGGTTGCGGACACATTCCCAGTGGCGGTTGTGCAGGAGGCAGCTGATCGATGTTTCTCTCTCATTAATGTTTCTAACTTTCTATCCCTCTCCCTTCCTCTCTGTAGAAAATCATCAAAATAAAATAAAAAAAATTTTTTAAAAAAAGGTTGCCCTCTTTATTGTTGTAATCTTGGTCTAGACCAGCCGTGGGCAAACTACGGCCCACGGCCGGATCCGGCCCGTTTGAAATGAATAAAACTATTGAAAAAAAAGACCGTACCCTTTTATGTAATGATGTTTACTTTGAATTTATATTAGTTCACACAAACACTCCATCCATGCTTTTGTTCTGGCCCTCCGGTCCAGTTTAAGAACCCATTGTGGCCCTGGAGTCAAAAAGTTTGTCCACCCCTGGTAGAACCTCTCATCATCATATCACCACAAGCAATCATAGCAATCTTTTCAATTTTTACTCTGTATGAGTTGCTGTATTAAGTAGTCTATGTGCATGATCTCCTTCAGCCTCATTATGAACCTCATTTTTCAGAGGTTCATAATACCAGGAAAAAGCAGGACTCAATTCAAACCCAGATTCAGAGCCTATGTCTAACCACTTGGTAAATGTGCCTTCAAAGTGTAAGAGAAAATTTGTATGGTCAATTCCCCACCTGGGTTAGGTTAGGTTAGATTAGATTAGATTAGATTCCCTCTCAGGGCTTTTCATACTCAAGGGATGGAATATAAGCTCCATGAAAACAGAATTTTCTCTTATTTTTCTTTGTTTTTTACTGCTGTGTCTCAGTGCTGGGCTAATGGCTGGCACAGAACTGAGCATGCAGTCACTCTTTATTGAATGAACAATTACAACACTCTGTAGAGATAGTAGAATATACTAGAAAAACTTGAAATTTGGAGTTAGGTAAAGTTTTATACTTACCAAGTAAATTGATTTTTACCAAATTGCACAATATCTCTGAGCCCGGAAAATGAGCACAGCGATTCCTTCCTCACAGGCAACTCTCGAGGACAAATGAGAAAACCCACACAGAGCACCACAGAGCTGGCACATCCTGAGATTTGACTCTTGGTATATGCCAGTGGGCGTTGCATTTCATGGCCTCTTTCTCTGTCTTCTGACTAGTTTTCTTATTAGAAGTCATGTGTGTAAATTCAAATTAGCCCCTTGATGAAGTCTGGCTTCCTCATTCATTGGCCAAACCCCATCTGTGAATGTTCTAGAGACACTTTTGGATTCTGCTTTCATACACAAAAATAGCCTTGCCAGAATCATCCCCGGGATCTGTCTGAATGCAGATGACAAGCCCGGGTGCTGACTGATCAGTAGAGAGGAGAGATGGGCTGGCTTTCATTTTAGGCAAGAGGGGACAAGTGCATTCATGGGAAACAGAAGTTATTGGTTTGGAGAAAAGAGCTATTGCAACAAAAGAGGCTATTATGGTTGACGACATGCTTCTACTGTAAAGTGCCTCAGAGGGTCTGCTCCTTTTTTTATTCCTTGAAAATGAAGCAAGATGTGCTAGTTGGAGCTCTCCTCATAATGTGTATGTGTGTATGTTCCAATCCAAGCTTTGGCCAAATGAAGGAAAAAAAAGTTTCAGCACCAATATTCTCTAAGGAGGGGAAAGAAAGCTAAATTTTCCACCAAGATCTTTCTTTTCTGGCCAAACGCATCCAAAACCATTTGCCTTCCCCTGCACAGTGCTCTTCTCGGCACCAGCCCAGTAGACCTGGAAACCAGTTCCCCGTGGCCAGGAGCTGGCACTGAGTCTACCAGCGTAACCCAGGATTCTCATCACCAGGCAGTTTGTCGACTTTCAACAGATGTTGCAAAAGGCAGTCAGCTCTGCCTTCCTTTCCCTGGCAGTTTTCCTGTTCTCTCTTCTGAGGTCTGATGTTTCCTTGCAGCACACAGTCTGCCTGATGTGTTGGGGAAGGCTATTTTTCTAAGCTAATCCTCCGCTACTATTTGCTGATTACATCCCAGCTAGTTCACTGGAGAGGCTTCTCACAGAGAGAAGGGAACGGGACTTATTCAAAGCTGACACTCATCCCACAATTTGAAATTACGCATTTTCTTTCCAGGAGAAAAATAATAATAAAAGCATTTTGTTTCGCAGCTAAAGTTGTGCTGCTGATAATGTGGTAAGGGGCACAAAATATGATTTATCTATGGCTGAAAATACTGAAATTGGTCTGAACTACTTTTAAAGGTAATTTTGGGTGCCTACAAAACATGCTAGATATGCTGAGTACAAAAAACCAACAAACAAAACTCTGCCCTGTCCGATGTGGCTCAGTTGGTTGAGCCTCCTCCCATGCACCAAAGGTCACTGGTTCGATTCCTGGTCAGGGCACATGCCCAGGTTGCAGGTTGGATCCCATCCCTGGTCCAATACATATTCGGGTTCGATCCCCAGTAAGAGGCATGCAGGAGGCCCATCTGTGTTTCTCTGCCATCGATGTTTCTATCTTCTCTCCCTTCCCCTCTCTCTCTAAAATCAATAAAAACATATTTTTTTAAAAAAAACACACACACTGGCAAATGACATTACTTTGTCTATCTCTCAGGATTACTCTTCTCAGCATGACTCCTCCACTTTCTCCCTCTGCTGGATTTTCCTCTGTTCTCTGTCCTGGAGCCAAATGATGCCTGGCTTTATCTTATGCATATTCATCTCTCAGTGCTTCACACATCCGCACAGAAGTGAGCATAGGACGGGTGTCTTGAAACTGCTCTTCTCTCAGTCATTTTCTGTTTCCAGGTGCCGCCCATGCCATGATCAACTCACAGCAGCAAGTGCAATTCTAGTATTTAAAGAACCATATTTTCAGTAAACCATGGCTCCTAAATGCAAGTCAACTGCTTCATCTTATGCTTTATCCAAGAAGCAGTAATATCTTTCAAAGCTCCAAAGCTATAGAAAAATGATGCTATGTTGAGCTTACCAGAAAACAAAATGCTGGCTCCCCAAGTGGTATCTCCATAGGGGGTTTCAGAGTGAACCTGCCTGCCTATAGTACCTGCTGGCTTTAGGGGCCAGCCCCCAGTACATGACTCCACTGTGCAGCTTTTATGCATTCTTATACCTCTGGGCCCTGATGCACTCCCACAGTCTCATTTTGCCTTCCAAGTAACATCTCAGCCTCACAGTTCTCAATTCCAAATTCTGAAGGAGAATCGGATTGGCTTACCTCATATTATTGTTCCAGATAATAGACTATAGTTTACTGACTAGCATCAAGATTGCCTATCAAAAAATTAAATATGGAACTGACATTTGACTCAGTGATCCTACTTCTAGGAATATATACTAATAAACCTGAAACACCAATCAAAAAGAATGTATGCACCCCTATGTTTATAGCAGCCTTATTTACAATAGCTAAGATCTGGGAACAGCCCAGGAGCCCCTCAGTAGATGAGTGGATAAAAAAGCTGTGGTACACTTTACACGATGGAATACTATGCAGCTGTAAAAAAAGAATCTCTTACCCTTTGAGACAGCCTGGAGGGACCTGGAAAGTATTATGATAAGTGAAATAAGCCAGTCGAGAAAGACATGTATCACATGATCTCACTCATATGTGGAACTTAATGAACAAAATAAACTGAGGAACAAAATAGATCCAGAGACATAGAAGCATGGAACAGGCTGTCAAATCTCAGTGGTAAGGTAGAGAGAATCCTTGATCTGGCTGCCTCCTGCATGCCCCCCACTGGGGACTGAGCCCACAACCCAGGCATGTGCCCTTGGCCAGAATCAAACCTGGGACCCTTCAATCCACAGGCTGACGCTCTATCCACTGAGCCAAACCAGCTAGGGCCAATAAAGATTTTTTTAAAAAGAAACTATTAAAAAATGATTGCTTGTCCTAGATCAAGGATTCACCTCCAGCCCAATCTCCTGGGACATAGAAATAGAGGCACGGATGTGCTTGCCTGAGGTGAGGAATTGTAGACAGGGACATTTTCTATAAAACCTCTGTGAAAGGCACATGTGATATTATCAGTCCAAATATATCAGTTTTTAGTAAACTACCAATAAAGTGGCAATAAGACCACCTCTAAAGGTAGATATGTGTTTATTTCATAGAAAGGTTGGCAGTTCAAATTATTGTGTTCAATGGTTCCATCTATATAGAGAAAGGTAAAATGGGAAATGGTAAAATGGTCTTCATATTAAAATGCAAATTAATTTATAAAATAACTACTTAATTTGCAAGCCAATACTAGATGCCACAGGGAAAATAAGAAATATTAGAGATGTACCATGCCCATGAGGATTTTATTTTCCCACCTTTCCTTTCCTTTTGTTTATCACAATTTCCAGAAAATGATCAAGCATGTATTAGAGATCAGTGCTAGTACAACATAGGACCGGAGAGTTGTGCAAACAGAGATACAAATCAATGGGATATCAAACATCTAAACATTTAAAAGAAAATTCTATCAATTAGCCAGATGTTTCCAAATGCTTAATTACTTGGCATTGTATGTATGTACAGCTGGTTCCAGAACAATCTAATTGATTGATAGAGCCTTTTTACTTTTCATCCACATGTTGGGTGTCAAGTAAATACATCTACCTTCACTGTAATACCTTTACTAGTTCTATGCCTATAGTCAAACAAGTGAAAACTAAAGCTTTGGATTAAACAATGCAGGGCTGGTTGTAAGTAATCACAGATGTTACTTTAAGCCCATTAACTCACAGATCTAGTGAAAGAACAGATTCTTCTAGAAAATAAATCTAATTATCAGCTGCACTATTTGTTTTTGTGGTGTATGTTTTTGTATATTGATGTTATCATAGTGTTACCAAGTCTGCATTCAGATTTTGAATCTTTTATTTATGACGTTGTCTGTTGGCCAAGTGACAGTAACAATTTCATTAACTATGTTAAGCTCCAGCCTAAATTTGTCCATATAACAGACATGTAGTGGTTGCATTGGAGTAAACTAAATACAAAACACAGAATGAGCATCTAGTCCTTCCGCTACAGGTTACAATTCAGTTGACCTACAGAGCTAGCTGTAGTCTTCACATTCGAGTAGATTTCACCAAAGATAAAAGAATTAGACAGGATGTGACAAAATATAAGCCTGCAGGAGAGTCCACCTAAAGAAGACAGGAGCATCTGAAATAAACTTAAGTTTAGTCCATCCCTGGTGACCTGAGCCTCCTGGGCTAGCCAAACCAGCAAAATTAGGAGCAGCTACAAAGAGCAGTGAGCCAACACCCTCCTCAGATGGGACACAGTACGGAAGACAAGTCATTAGCTGCATGACATACTCCAGGAGATCAGAAACCAGTCTTCTTGCAAGGAGTGACTATGACAAAGTGAGGCATTGAGCAGATTCTACCATTCAAACAATCACGCTTTTGTGCAAGGCACAGATGCAGCTCAAAGATGTGAAGATGGCCCTTCCCAGGTGACTACAGCTGCTGGTTAGTGGGAAAGTCTCAATCTCTAGGAACCACTCTAGTGGAGAGAAGAGAATTATCCTTGCAATGTGTGTAATCATTTCTGAACTCAGAGTCAGCCCCCTCTTAGAACAGAACATCCTATCCCTGAATGTCCGTTTAACAAAAGCTGACACAACTTCAAGAAAAACTCAAAGGCAAAGGTAAACATAGATTGATGGAACAGTCAGGGGAGGCCCTGAAAAAAGAACATATATGTAAAAATAAAATAACTAATCTTTTGAGCTCTTAGCATGTGCCAGGCACTGTGCAAAATGCTTCACATAAAACATATCATTTAAGTTTAAAATAATACTGCAGAGTAAGTACAATTATTTCCTCTACAGATGAAAAAACAATGCTCAGTTTAAGGAATTTATCTAAAGTTGCACAGAAATCTGGGTTTGTACTGTGTCAATTTAGCTAGGCTGAAACTACATTTCCCACAATTCCCTTCCTTTTATGAGTTCTGGTTAGGGTTGCCCAAAAGAAGCATTAGCTATAATTTTGGCAACAAAATGACAGTAGCCATTTTACTTTAGAGGTCCCTGTCGGTTAGAGCAAGAGGCTGAGGGTTCCTGTTTGTCCGTACTCTTCTCCAACCTGAGTCCAAATCCTCCTTCTGACTGGGGTCCAACGTCAACTCCAGGACCACCACCCGATGTTTCAATGAAATCTCACAGAAGCAGTACCCACAAAGAGGCAACAATCTTCCCTAGACTCCTATACCATCCCGTCACAGTCCTCTCCAGCAGCTGGATATGCCTGCAGGCTCCAACTCACCCACTTGACCCACACTAGTTCACCTGTGCCAGAGACATCTCTCTATTTTTTTTGGACCTTTTGTTCCCATATCCTCCCACCACTGGGTAAGGTAAACTTCCTATTCCCTAATACTTATGGTGACTGTGTCTCTAATTAAGCAGTGACTGACTTAGCAAGTGGTGAGGCCATGGGTTGGGATCCAGGAGCACCCTCTTAGGGACATGCAGCTATCGAAGGCAATATTAGGACTGGTTAGAATTCTTCCTTATTTTGCTAAGAAGAAAAAGAAAGTATTTATACCATTTTTCTCCTATGAATATCTGGTTACACACAAACCTTCCTAAGGTTTCTTTAAAACCAAAGGGTAAGAGCAATATTTTGGTAAATAAGGTTATAAAATATATAAGCAAGATGCCATCGGTGAACTGCATCTAAAATTAAACCTTCCTGAAGTGATATAAATGGAAATGCAGTGCCCATAGCAGAGTGAGCATATATGATTCTATTGGTATAAATCAGGTTTCTCTTACCCCAAAGCATGCACAAAGGCCTCATGCCTGCAGTTATAATGCCAAAGGCTCGTATGCACAGAGGATTCTACTGTGCATCGCACAAGTCCCTGCGAGTACCAGAGCTTGATGGGGGCTGGTAGGCAAAAGCAATGCAAGAAAATTGCTCATCACTTGCAGAAGGCCTACATTCTCTCCCATTCACAACCATTTATGTGATTGCAAAAGCCAATTTTTCTGATAACCTGACATTTCTTATATGCATTACCTTCACCTCTTTCCTGGGACTGAATATAAAGAATGAACCTTGAGTCAAGTCTTCTTGTGTTCCAGGAGCACACCCTGCCTGGCAACTGTGTTTTAAGCACACATTTTTGGTAATTTTCTTTAGCCCTAAAAATATCAAAGCCAGAAATATTACTTTTGTTAAAAAAAAAAAGACAGAGATAGCAAACTATATTGCCTCTCAGTCAATCATAGGTGTTATTAGAGGAAATATAAAAAATAAGAGAAAGCAGTGGGAATATGGTACAAGATAGAGTTCAGTTGTTTATACCTAAGAATATTTTGATTTGAGAAGTGGATGGACCCTCACTCATCTTCCTAGGGACTGACTTCTTCGTTGAGTATGTCTGGCCAGGTAGACATAGTCAGAATAATCCCAAAAGACAACTGGTAGACATAGAATTCTGGCATCCATTGCATAAGGTCAATCTCAGAGACTTGGACAAGAGGACTTATTATAAAGCATGGTGATCCAGGCTTAAAAGAGACCTTTCAGATCCATCAGGGGGACCTCTATGTTTTGAATCATAATAGCAGCTGTCATTTATGTGGTTCCAGTCATTTACGACACGCCAAGGTAGGTACTGGACACTGTATACAGTCTGAGTGGTTGATAATTTTGAAAACTGCCGATGAGTCCGACTTAATAAAATAGCTGTAAGAATATGTTTCCATAGCATCCTCCTGAGAAGCATGTGACCATCTAAGAAGACAGGCAGTGCCACTGTTACTTTTCTTACTTTACAGGTAAGGAAACTGAAGCTGAAGCTCAGAGCCATTTATCTCGTGTCTGCTAGGGTGCCACAGCTCAGCAAAAGACATCTGTCTCAGACCCAGCTTCTTAGACTACAAGTTCCACACCCTTCAACACTCCTCCTCTATGTTGCTAGAAATGCTCTCATTAGTTTGGATTCTCAAAGAGACATGCATTAGATAAAATGCATTATTTGACAATAAAAATTTGCAAGCTGTTGTCAGTTTCAATTAATACTCTGTGCCCTGTTGGTGATTCTAACATTCAAAGCTACAGAGGAATAGATAGCTCTTTTGCTTAAGACACCCCTGAAAGCAAATATTTGC
This sequence comes from Myotis davidii, assembly GCF_000327345.1. Classification (NCBI taxonomy): domain Eukaryota; kingdom Metazoa; phylum Chordata; class Mammalia; order Chiroptera; family Vespertilionidae; genus Myotis; species Myotis davidii. The sequence goes on along the minus strand of NW_006300372.1, from coordinate 2,984,537 downwards.
ACAAAAGGTTGAACATATGATCGCTACAATAATAAGGATATTAAGGAATTATCTGTGCAAACAATGCCATGTTTTCTCTGCTTTTCGAAACTCCCTTCCTTATTATCTGATGCAGTCCATGTTAGCTAACCATTCCATTTAGATTAGCTGTTCTGGTGAAAACCATGACAACCATTACACTAGGTGATTACACTAATAACTATGTAAATATTTCTTCAGACAAATAATAACAATCTCATGAAGATTTAGGATAGAAGTTTTATAAAATAAAATGTGGATAAAATAGAGATCATTTAACTTCAATGTTGGTGAAGCAATAGGTTCTATCATCTAAATGTCTGCTCTGGGACTTGCGAAGGTATACCATAGAAAAGGTTATTAGTCATATGTCAACAATGACATAAAAAGCTCAGAATAACATTGCAGCATTGTTTGAAAATATAATGACGACAAGATTTGACCTATTGAATTTATAACAAGACATGTCAGTGAGCTATGAGACTCTTGACTGCAACTCCCATGTCTTATTGCTGTATCCTCAGACATATGGTGACTATTTTATAAATATTTGATAAACAAAATGAATGGGATTTTAAACAAAGAGTTTGTAAAATCTGGGAGACAAGGAAACAATTAAGGTTCAAAAACTACATTTCACCATGTAAATTAAATAGAACATTAGATATACATGAGTTTTTTATTTGGATCATAGGAAGTCAGAATACCATAATGAGGGAGGAGGGAAAGTTTTAAACTCTGGAGTCTGAAAGACCTGGATTCAAACCCTAACACCACCACTTACTACATGTAAGATTTTAGACAAGTTATTATGTCTGTACTTCATCTAAAAAAGAAAAAAGGAATTGATTTACAAGACAAAAGGGCCACACCACTAACATCATACACAAAAGAACCATAAAAAACAATAGGAAACTGAACTATGGACTTTTAGACAAGCTAGAGAAAAAGGATTCCCTTAAATTCAGTAAAATATCTTCCTGCTTCTATTAGATCTATTAGAGAAAAAGAGTGTTCCCTGCAGGATCCCAGAAAATAGTGGCTATAAACAAGGAGATACAGCAGATTGAAATTGGGTCTGTGGAAATTCATTTAATGGTACTTCGAGTTATTTTCAGTAAATCGGCAGATGTGTGGGTTCAATCAATCCTTAACAGGAGACCAAATCAAATAGGTACAACCAGTGTCTTGACTTTCATTAGTAACTCATGAGATAGTGTTTTAATAAAACATACCACTTATAAGTCTTTGCCCCCCTAACAGATATTTATTCTGCCATTTCCTCATCATACACTAACAGCTTGCATTTGTTGAGCCTGGGGTACTCCCTTGAACTAAGGTACTCCCAGAAGGAAAAATGGCAGCCTGGATGCTGCCAACGAGGCAATCAGGTGGTCCAGCTGATTCCAAGCTAGTGATGACCACAGTAACCAGACTGGCTGTGGTTCCTGTGGCTTCCTTCACCCTGCAATGAGAACTACAAAATGCCTTAGGACTGCTCAGTTGGGTTACACACTGTGTACACAGCTTATGGGGGAATTTCTACAGTTAGCTGTCTGGGTTTAGATCCCAACTCTACTCCTTAGTTAGTACGTGCTTGCAGTGGAATTAATTTCCTAGATCATGCCTCCATTTTATCATCTGTGAAATGAGAGATTGTCATATTACCACATGGGGTGGTTGTAGAATTAAGTGAGATGATACAGTCTATGGCTCAGCACAGTTCCTGGCACACTGTAAGGGCCCAACAAAAGAAAGATGCTTATAGACGTGGTCGTGGTGCTGGGGGTGGAGGTAGTCATGGTGGATGCCATGGCAGAGGTGATGGTGAGGGTGGTAGGAATACGTTATTGAAATGCTATGACATAGTATTAAATATAATGAAAAGAGTAAGGTTCTGATCAGTTAGATGAGGATCCAAAGCACCTTTTGTTCAGCCTTTTGACAACACTAAGCATTTTAAGTAAGTTGCATAGTGTTTGATAGCCTCAGACTCAGCATAATGGTACTTAGTACCCATCTCAGAAGATTATGAAGATTTAATGAATTTATTGATTATCTATGCCACATAGTTTAAGTGTAGTAGCTCATTTAACCATTTGTATGCCATAGCGTCTACAGATGTAAGCGGCGGACCTTTATTAATTAAATTCAAAATATTGTGGCAATTAACTGGTTAATTTTTATTATAGTCCAGCAAGGTATTGTCTCCACTTTGTGATGAGAAAACTGAGGCTCAGAGAGTTTAAGTGATTTTCCCTGAGTCACAAGAGGGGATATGGTAGGTTTTAAACCAGCCGTGGGCAAACTACGGCCCGCGGGCCGCATCCGGCCCGTTTGAAATGAATAAAACTAAACTAAAATAAAAAAGACCGAACCCTTTTATGTAATGATGTTTACTTTGAATTTATATTAGTTCACACAAACACTCCATCCATGCTTTTGTTCCAGCCCTCCGGTCCAGTTTAAGAACCCATTGTGGCTCTCGAGTCAAAAAGTTTGCCCACCCCTGTAATCCGACTTTAAATCCTGAATTCTTTCCATGAAGCTACTTCTCAAAAGCCTTAATATACATAAGAGTGCCTACTACAGTGCTTGCTTCTAGTAGCTTCTGAATAATAAACACAAACTCCCTTCCCTAATCCTACCTTACCTTGGGCTTATGGAGGATTTGGGGAACACACACATCCCCAACACAGCTCACTGTTCCCAGTGAGAACTTTCTTGCTGCATGTAGTAGAAAACCATTTCAAAATACCTTTGTCTCTGACTCATTACTTCTTATGTTTGAAGTTCTTCTTTTATTTACTTACTTTATATTTATTTTTCTTGTCTTTCTCCCAAAGTAAAACATAAGGGCAAGGACTTGTCTCTTGCTCTCATCTATACCCTACATAGTGCATGGCACACAGTAGGTACTCAGTAACTCTTGGTTGAATGAGTGAATACTTTTTTTGAAATGGCATTAATAGATCAATGGCAATATTTTTTTCCAGGTAACTGATATGAAACAGGCTAGCTTGACAGAATGTGCACCACAACTTAAGCATCTTTGTGGACCTGCACCCCGAGCAGGAAATGGTGAGGGAAGCCTGCAACGTGCTTACAAACTATTGGTTTGAGTAAAACCCCTCCACCTTGAGCATGGCTCCAAGGGAACACTCCCATCTCCCTAACATGTTAGAATATTCCCCCTCTACGTTGTACACCAGCAGCTTCTCAGGCTCACTTTTTAAGGTCAATAAGCAGGACAGATTTACATACATCCCACTCCCTGTTTGCTCATTGCTCTCTCCTATTATTGACACAACTGACGTTCAGTCTTGGCCTTACATAGAGAAAACTATTCCTTTTTCATCAATAAAAACCTGGGCTGTGACTTTACAGAGAATATCTAATGTCTTATGGGTACTATCTTCTGAGGATCCATTTTGACTCCCAGCAGTCCGTTTACTGTAGATTTCACTCAACTTGATGGAGTGCAAGTAGGTGAGTATTTACAGATGATTTGTCAATATCAACTGATGTTTTCCTGTCACAGATAAACAGCCTGTGCCATGAATCAATAGTGTGTCGGCAATGCTGTCACTATCCCCCCTAATGTGTGTGCGGCATGTTGACAGCAGATTTATTACCGTGAATGCCTGCAAATGTTAAACAGCTAAGCTTTTTGTGTGTCACCACTCCGTGTCTCTAAGAAGCAGAGCTTTTGTTTCAGGGGTGGCCTGGGAACGTGACAGAGGATCGTCTGCCTGCACCAGGGCAGACGGCTCCATTCCATCCCATTCCAGCTGCAAGCTTCTGCTGAACGAATGAGCTGAAATCCATAGGCTGTGTGGCTTTGATTACACAGCTGTGCCCAGACAAATGCTGATGTTTTCATTGATAGCAAAGTTTTACGGTGCTTTTCACGCCACGTTTAGCCACAGCCCTCAGAATGGGTACTCACTCTGTATTTCCTAGCCCAACCAACAACATGCAAGTCAGGCCAGGCTGCTCCCCACTCAGACTTCTGGGTCAGACAGTTCCTTTAAGGGCTCAGGACCCAAGAGCTATCAAGACATCACTAATTCCAGCAGAGAAGTCAAGAGCAGGCGAGTCCAACCTGGAATCCAGGTGACTGACATCTTCAACAATCTCTATAGCAGACAGTACTCTGCAATCACGTAACAGGGGTGGGGAATAGCCAGCCCTCAGGCCATAGAGGGCCTGTGAAATCATTTAGTCTGGCCCTGCCAAGACATTGGGGGTGAGTACATTAAATGTTTGACCAAATATAGCAGGCTAATTTTGAAGTTGATAATTCTGTATGGGCCACGAATGATGTTATAAATATCCAAATGACTTTGGCAGGAAAAAGGTTCCTCTCCTCTGATTTGGAACTTGAGTTTTGAAATTAGACTAACCTTGTTTCCAGTCCTTTCACTCAGATCCACAGCAAAACATTTAGTTTGTTTTCTTATTTTAGAATTGGGGGGGAGGGGAGTCATAATGATAGGAGCTGATTATTATGACAACTTAATGAGATGCTGCATGTAAAAGTTTAGCCTAGGGCCTAGCACTAAATATGTTCTCAAAACATGGAAAGTATTATTAGAAAAAATGAGCACGATAAAGAAATGACAAAGCAAGATTTCAATGAAGGGTCTGTCCCAATGGAAGATGGAAGTGATAATGTTGCCCTCATGTGCCAATGAGCAGCCAAACATTCATGACTTGACTTCATGGGATAAATGTCACCTCTGTTTTACTTTGTACAGATATTAGAATTCTTAATGTGCTTTAGGATATCAGTAAGGCACAGAATAAAACCCACCCTCTAGAATCCTATGAATCAAGGCCTGCCTTAATAGAAATTGCTAGGTGGTTAACACACTATGTGGTGATAATATCTACTTACTTCACTCCGATTCCTTTGTTCATACAAACACACATACACAAAACACACACACACACACACACACATCCAGCCAAACTAACTCTTTCTGTGTAACAGTTTATGCTCCTTCAATGCCAAGTTTTTACCAAAATTATAAATATAGTTTAGGTATAATTCATACATAAGAAGGGCATGAAAAGCACTCTTTTCTCAAGAACACTATGAGATAAGTCGATCAGCAGGTAAAGCTCCCATTTCTCAAGTGAGAGGAGCAATGCTCAGAAAAGTGACTTGCCCCAAATCTTGTACCTAATAAACACACACAAAACAGATTTAAGAGTGTATAGGTGCTTCAACACTCAGAATCCAGCGCCCACACCTGGCAAGGTGTGACTAAATCCTAAATATCCATTCTCCTGATTAATACTGTTCAGGCCAAAGAAACATTTCTCTGTCCCTCTTACCCTATTTGCTCTGAAAAGGCAATTATGTCCCAAAGCTGTGAGCGGCTGTGGTTGTCCGCTGCTGGTGTTGGAGACAGACACTGCTTCAGAGAGTGCAGGATTTGAGCAGTAGGGGCGCTTAGGTGAAAAGAAAAGCAAATTAACTTGTCAAATCCTCTCTCTCAGGTAGTATGAAAGCAATAGATCCTTGCACAGTGAAGTATACTTTCCCTAGAGTGTGTCCATTTTCTCACTTCTGTTTTCCAACTCATAGTTCTACAGGTACTTAGGAATTTCGTAGTTCAGTATTTGTCCCTTGGTGGCTGAGAAATATTTTGCAATATTAAACAGCTCATGTCATTCTTAAATTCCCATTGCTGCTGCTGACTCTTTACATGTCAACCAGACAACTGAACGCTGGAATTGTAAATAGGGTGTAATTAACATAAAACTACTTCCTAAGAGGTAATGAAATTTTCAATTAAAATTAAATTACAAGTTTTTAAATAACTATTTTTAAGTGTTAATGTTAATTATTAATAATTTGAGATGTTCCTTTTAATTTTTATAATTTTGCCTAATTTACAAAAAATGACTTTGAAAGCACACCCAAAATATTTTCCTTATTTCAGGACATATTACATTTATTATAATTTACTTTTTTAAGGAAAATGTAATCAAATTGTGGACATTTGCATACAATGATATTTTTAACATTTAAAGATTCACTGTTAAAAGTCAAATTATGTGGGAAAATTTACGACAGCATTGTTAGTGTTTGACTGAAGTAAATCAAGAGAAAAATTGAGGGAATGAGTATTAATCATTTATTAGTTATGCATTTCTTTATTTTATTACTCATTCAAATATTGCTGGCCTGTTGAAAAACACTCAGATGTATGCAATCACAATGAAATCCCGACTCTTTTTTATATGACTGAAAGTCTGCAAAGTAACAGACAAAGCTGTACACATTTTCATTATGTCATTATGAAGGTGAAGCTAGGATGACTGAATCTACTTAATGTAACAGTTTTTAAACTTGATTTATTATCTTTAAAAATTGAGACTATGGTGTGCTGACTTCCATATGTCCACTTGCCTGGGTCTAAAAATATTAGGGGCAGGCCTGAGCCCAAGTCATAACTGCCTGAATGCAGTTTCAAAAGCATTATATTTGAATCTGAGTCCAGGTCCTTTTTCTAGCATTCGGTACCTACTATGTGCTGGGCCCCTCATGGAAGATGTTTATTTTTCAATTATAGTTTACAATCAATATTATTTTGTATTGGTTTCAGATGTACAGTACAGTGGTTGAACAATCAAATATTTTACAAAGTGTTCCCCCTGATAGTTCCAGTACCCACCTGGCAACATATATAGTTATTATAATATTACTGACTATGCTCCCTATGCTGTATTTTACATCTCATGACTGCTTTGAGACTACCAATCTGTACTTCTGAATCCCTTCACCTTTTCCAATGCCCTTCCCATCTGGCAGCCATTAGTCTGGTCTCGGTATCTATGAGTCTATTTCTGTTGTTCATTCGTTTGTTTGTTCTTTAGATTCCACACATAGGTGAAATCACATGGTATTTGTCTTTCTCTGTCTGACCTACTTCACCCAGCAATTCCACTTCTGGATGTACACCTGAAGAAACCCAAAACACTAATCTGAAAGGACATATGCACACCTATGTTCATTGCAGCATTATTTACAGTAGCCAAGATATGATGCAACCTAGGTGCCTATCAGTAGAAGAGTGAATAAAAACATTGTGGTACATATGTACAATGGACTATTACCCAGATGGTATTATGCTAGTTAAGTGCTTTTTAGATTGTTACACAAAAGCAAGTCACAGTCATATAGGGTCTGGGCAAGAGTCCAAGAGGTGGCAAATCTCCCCTCAGGCCAGTCTCACCCTTCCCCTGCCTGAGAGAGAGATGACGGGGCCAAAGGCAAGGGGTTCCCCCTTTGCAAAGGACCAAGAGCCCACACTCAGGGCATACTGCTTCTTTCCAAGTGGCAGTCAAGTCACAGCGGGTTCTGGATAAAGGACTGAAAGAATAAAAAATGCTACAAGCCACACAAACTTCCCAGGCTTCCCCCGCTAGAGACAGGAACAGGGGGAGTGCAGGCCTTGGGGCTGTCCCCGGAGATAGCCAACCGTTGAGATAAGCAGGTTGTAAAAACACCAGGCAGGAGTGAGGAGTGAATTTCACGCCCTATCAAGACACCGCCCAGATCCATTTGGAATTTCTTTGTTCTCCTTACTCCCTCCTGCATGCAACCCCTCCCCAACGTGTAATTTTTGCTATAAATATCTGGAAAACTCTCTGCTCGGGGCTCAACTCCTCTTCTCCTGCGTGAGATATGAGCTGAGCCCCAGCGCGCTGGAATAAAGCCTCTTGCTGTTTGCACCAAGTGACGTCTCCTGCGGTTGATTGGGGTCGCCGTCGGTCTGCGGGACAGAGTGAGGGTCCCATTTCGGGGGTCTCACAGGACCATCTCACCCCTTGGCCCCTCCCCTCCCATCTCACTCCGAACTATGCATGCTTTCCCACCTTATATCTATCTCCTTTAAATGAAGGCAAAGTAACTTGTCCTCTTAAACCCAAACCTGGTCAAACCCCAATCTTCTGGTTCCAATACCGAAGTCCACGCTTTTCTTCACCGTGCCTATTGCACGCCCTGCCTTCCTACTAACAAGCCACTGAGCTCCTGGCATGGAATTTAGATCCAGAACTCCCAGCTGTCAGTGGAGGGCCTGCTCCTTCCTAATCCTGTGACCTGGGACCAGTTCCTAACCTCCGTGGGCCTGTCTTCTTGCCAAGCCAGGAGCAGGTGTATAAAAATTGAAGGATGTCTTAACACATCTCTCTTAGGCTCCAAGTAGAGCCCCAACCTTGCTGAGTGGTCCTTCTGAACACAAATGCAAATGCAAAATAGCTCCCGACACCCTGGGACAGCTACTCAGGTAAACTAACACAGTGTTAATCTGTGCTACTAGAGTCATGCATTTATTGCTCCCCAAGTAATGTTTGCCTTCTAAGGAGAGCCTTGGAGGCCTGGACAGGAGGTGTCTCAGGTGGGAGGTGGGTGCTGATGGGATGGGGTGTCTGTGGGATACAGGAGTCTAAAAATCACAGGTTCGGGGGACTTGCTTCTGAGCACCACTGTCCCAGAGTGTCTCCCACACTTAACATTTCCCCCAAATCTACCACTAACACTGAATTAGTCATTCTCTCTAATGGGGATTACTTACTCTAGTTAAGAATCCCTCCAGAATATTTAGAGAAAGAAAAATCTCTCTCCTAATAACCAAGGAGAGTGGCAACTCCTGAGCTCTTGGTGGAGGTGCTTAGTTTAATGGCTTTATTGTGGTTTCATTTACCCCACCTGCCTGCCAGAGGGCAGGTGAGGCCCTGCTCAGTGAGAGGGGCACTCAAGGACATGCCTATGTCTGCCTCCCGGCCAGGGTTGCAGTCGCAAGACTCTTGGTTCAGCCAGAAATGAGAAATCAGGGGAGTTTTCATTCCAATGGAGCTTTGTGCATTTCCTTCGTAACTGGTATCTAATGAGTGAATTTCATTTCAAAGCAGCTGTTTCTTACAAATGAAAGGATGTTTTGGAACATGAGCTTCAAAATAATAACAATAATGATATAAAAATAATGCTCGGCATACACTAAAGGTCTACTGCTCTTCTGAGGCTGTGCACATTAAACCAACACATCTTCCCACAAAAATCCATGCATCATGCTTTACAAGTCGAGGAAATAGGATCAATGGAAAGATGGAAACTAAAAGCCATCGTGACTCTTTCTTACATTGAAACCCTAGTGGTCGGCAAACTCATTAGTCAACAGAGCCAAATATCAACAGTACAACGACTGAAATTTCTTTTGAGAGCCAAATTTTTTAAACGTAAACTATATAGGTAGGTACACTGTTATTAACTTAATGAGGGTACTCCTAAGGCTTAGGAAGAGCCACACTCAAGGGGCCAAAGAGCCGCATGTGGCTCGCGAGCCGCAGTTTGCCGACCACGGCCCTACGACTTTCTAACTGGGTGATACTGGGCAGGTAACCTGACCTCTCTGAGCCTCATATGTAACATGGAAATACTAATGTATATTTCATCAAGGCCTGGGGAAGATTCAATGAAAGTTACAAAGGTACCTATAAGTAGATTCATAATAAATAATTTTTTTCTTCCCCTCTCCCCTGTTTTATAAATAAAGGAATAAGGAGTAGAACTCTTAATTGACTTGCCTGGAGTTCCCCAGTGAGTCCTATGCGTACGAAGAGAATCTGGGTTTCCTGGCCCTCAGCACCTTTCCCTTTGCACCACTTCTCCCTGTCTGCTCCGACCCCAGCGTCATCGCGCTGAGTGGCTCTTTCTCCCGGGTTCTTTCGTCTGACCTTACAAGGAGCAGCGGTGGTGTCTGCCTGACTGCCTCTGCGGGATAATCAATTTGTTTCCCACAAGACTGCCTTGGTGGACACATTTTGACCAATTGTGGCCTACTCGAAATATATGTGTGTGCTCCCACTCTGCAACACAGTGCCAATCGATTCCAATATGTGAGTTTTGTGCCCCAAATTATTGTAGAATGAACCGAACCATTACCTGCACTCCATCAAGGAAATTTCCTTAGGAGTGAAGAAAACCGGTCAATGGCTGTTTATTTACACACCTGTTTGGAGGCCTGAGCTGAAACTAACCCCGCGAACACACACCCTTATCCACTTGTAGCAACAAATCAGACTCGGCACTTTTGACATTTTGGACTGGACAGTTTTTGTTGGGGGCTGTCTCGTGCATTGTAGGGTGTCAAATAGTAAACCTGGCCCCTGCCCAGTAGATATCAGTGGCAAGACCTCCCCCACCCCAGCTGGTGGGCAACATTGCAGCCAGTTGGGAACCACTGGCTCCCAAGATTTCTCAGGGCCTTCTGAGCATTATTTTCCTGGGAGGGTCCGCCTCCCCGCCACCACCAGGGCAGAGTGGGACACAGAGTGGAAGAGGGAAGATGCCCCTTGCATGTTCCTGTTTTGGTTGACGTTTATATAAGGATGGAAGAATAACACAAACTATGGGAAATAGGTGCGCTGAACACGCTTCTATGCCGTCCCCTTAACTTGTATGCTGCTTTTTCCCAGCATTTCCTCAAAGCCTCATAAATATCAATGCGAGGCACCCGATCGCTATCAGACCCCCGCAAAGTTGGTTCCAAGGATGGCTCTGAGAGGAAAACGATGCGACCCTTTCCTCACCCTGACCTTTGGCTTCTAGCCTTGGACACTTCGGGTGAACAGGCATACTCACTGTGAACCGCAGTGCCAGCTCTCAGTGGGGTTCGTCCCACGGTGATGTGGAAACTGGGCTCTGCACGGTGACCTTCAGGTAGCTGCCCCCTGAGGAGGAGCTCAAGATAATTGTGACTCAAGTCACTTAGTCCAGCAGGAAAAAAGCCCTCTCACCCCTCAGGTACACAGACCTGACGTTAACGTCTCTATCCATCCTCATGTTATAGGCAGGAGCGGAGCAAGGACCATCAGCCAGGCACAGAAGGTCACCAGGGCTGAAAGCCATGCAAGAGGCAAAATGGGGAAAACAAGGACCTTGCCCTCAGGGATATTGCTGGTCACCCGTGTTTAAACCCCCTGACCTTTTCCACCTGAAAGATAACATCTAGGCCTCAATTGTATTTCAGCTCCAGGCAAGCAGTAAAACCTGATGCCCATGGCTGCCTCAGGACCAGCTGCATTCACTAATGACCCTGCCCTGGGGCTGACCAATCAGTGAATACCATGCAAGGGCCCTGAAAGCTCACACCTGGAAAACTGATAAACATTCTTTTGAGACCCTTCCCTGAGACCTCCCCTAAGATTCCCACATGCAAGAGGGAGGTACATACCCTCAGGCAAAGGATCCAGCTTGGGCTCTCCCTCCCCCAGAGGATCACCCCTTGCCATTCTCTTCCCCCCTCCAACCCCACAAGACTTGCAACCAGGGGACCAATGGGCAGAGGGTTATCCCCGGACAAGCTGCCCAGGCTCTCCTGTTGCTTCTTCTGCCCTTCCTTGTTTCACTAGCCGGAGTGTGTTTTTGCTGCGGCCAATGAATTATTACTTGCTTTGCTGCACTTTGTCTCTTGATTGAAATATTTCCTTCAAAAAGACAAGAATCAAGGTCTTGTCATCTCACCGGTAACACTCATACCCTCTCATATATACTAATTAGAGGCCCAGTGTACAAAATTAGGGCACTGGTGGGTGTGTGTGTGGGGGGGGGGAGGTTGCCTGAGCCCGGCCTGTGCCCTCCCATAGTCCAGGAGCCCTCACGAGATTTCCAACTGCTGCAGAGGTGGGAGAGGCTCCCGCCACTGCCACGGTCACATGGCAGAGAGAGTAGAACATCCATCTCCTTATAAAAAAAAACAAAACCTGACAGTTTATTTCCTGGCGCTGAGGGACACTCTTCCCAGGGGGCAGGGAGAGGCCGGTGCCCTCCCATCCCCAACTCTGATTATTTCACTATTTGTCCACCCTGCCAATCCCTCCCCGTCTCTCCATGTGGAAGACAACATGGGAACTCACACTGGGCTGGCTGAAACACAAGCTGTGTCAGGCAGGGGGTCAGGCAGCGGGTGAGCCCCTAACCTGGGCTCTGTGGAAATTCACAGGAAACGGGGTTGGCATCCACATCACCCCCTGGGAGTCCATTGTCACAGGGAAGAGTGAGGACTATCCATTCACAGCAACTTTGGAGCAACACAATTCAAAAGGATCCACCAGCCAGCACCCAACTTACCTCCTTCTTGCCCTTTGTTCTCTCTTAGGTAGACCAGCTGTTCTTTCTCAAAGACAATCAGAAATGGTCAGCCTGTGGGAGCCACCAAAGCCTCCTCTGCCCCTCCTCCCATACTCCTACTTGGGACACCAGGCAGAGCCAAGGTGAATATTAACAGCGAAGAGAGATGGCCAAATGAAGCATAGAAGCCCATCCTCGAAGTCCTTGTTTACAGATCAGGTGAGGAAACTGAGGCCTAGAAGTGTGGGGTGGGGTCGGGTGTCAGATAGGGGGTGCTGTGGTTTATTAAACATATTTACTCTGAATATCTGACATACAATAAGCAAACCTAATAAAAAGAGAGGAACAGAAACACAAAGATGCACACAAAATTGGAGAGGCCAGGAGAGGAGAGAAGAAAGGCTTTATCCGTGTCAGAGGTGCACGTGGCTTTGTGATCCTGTGTCTCAGAGGTGCCACATACACTAGGGGGGACCCAGGTTCAGAGAACACATTGGTGCCCAGGTCTGCTCACAGAAAACAGCAGCCCCAGTCAACGTACCAGCTTCCTTTACATTGTGTAGTGTTTTAGTGCCTGTTACTTTAAGGACAGGGATATGGTGAGCCAACAGAAAGGGGGAGCAAGCTGAAGACTGAGTTTGTTGCCCAGGCTTTCTTTCTGATGCTTTCAGGACAAGGTTACTGAGACTGAGCTACAGCCCCTGGTGTTCCTGAAGCTCTTGGAGCTTTTGGAGAAGCTGCCCTCCTGGGCCCTTGCTGCTGACACATTGTGGCGTTACGCTTTGCAAAGTGGGTCTGGCCTAGGTGAAGCTGAAGGTGCTCTGCCCGACTAGGAGTTGTCACCTGCCCCTACTGGGATAAACACCTACGGTGACTATTCTCAGAAGAAGCTGCCACTGGGGCCAAGATTGAAGGGCTCAGCATGTTTTGTAGGCATGGGAGGGAAGGTTGCCTTGGGGTTGAAATGAGAGGAGGGGAGAAGTATTATCTGAGAAGGTGGTGTTTTCCCCTATTTCATTGCTCTCCTTCCAAAAGCTATGATTCTTCTGATCAAGTCCTGTTCAACTCTGTCAGACAGATGAGTTGTGGGATGATGGTTGTGGGCAGTCACTGGTTCTTTGGACCTACGGTGCTGAGATGGATGGAGAAATAGACCATACAAGTCTCTCCAAAGCATTTAAGGGGGAGTCTTTCTCCCAACCCACCAACAGAATATTCCTGGAGAGGGCCCACACACAACTTCTTCTCCATCCAGGCTCTCAGGTAGGTAGAGAGAGCAGCCTTGGGTCCTCACCACCCACATGACAGAGGCTCTAGGAGTGTCCTTGGGGCCTTTGATTTTTGGAGAACTTACTGCAGAACAACGGGGATAATTTCCTGCTGTCGCTCCTCCTTTAGAGCTATAGCCTGGAATCCTGCAGCCAACTTTCCTCCTGATGTTGACCCTCATGGTCCATATTATTCTGGGATAGTGGAGGCAGAGCCTTTCCCTGTGACCTGCATTTGATGTCATTTTGGCTCTACTCAATTTATCAGCACAGAGGTTTTGTCTCTAAGTTTTTGGGAGGAAAGTCCAGTTTCCCACATAAGATTTCAGAAGAAAATTCTCCTCCAAACCCCTCTCCCACTTTGGTCTACCTACGCTCTTATTTTTCTGGTGGCTGAGGGATCCCATGGTCCAGCATCTGTATCACCATAGCAACCATCTCTAATAATAGCTCAGGGAGCCCCAAGCAGGCCCTTCCTCTGTCCCTGAGCAATCTCAGAGATTACTGTGTCTACGGAAAGATTCCTTACCCTGGGTCCTCACCTTGTTCCTGGCTGGCCTTCGGTACCTCCTGGGACTTTTACTTTGGGTCTATGCCGGACAGATTAGAAGAGTTTTTCAGAGCAATGCCATTGTCATTGTAAGTCATCTACGTGAGAGTGGCTTAGGAGGAAGTGTCCTAGCCTGAGTGAGAGATGGGGCTCTAGACTCAGGGCCACACACCTTCATCACATCCCTTCCCCCTCTCTGTGTCTCAAGGAGGAGATTGGGCTAACTTTCCCAAAATGTATACCTCAAAACTAGAAGAATCCTTCGTGAGTGAAGTTCTGGGAGATTGTGGGTTAAATAAAGTCTGAAATCATCTTTACTGAATAAATCCCAGGGCTTTAAATGATAAGGTGCATTTTAAAATTACAAAGTGGAGGGTGTAAAAAGGTCATCGTTCCTAAATTGTACTCATCCAATTTTCTTCCTGTTTTCAGAGTGTAGCTTGAAATAAGTGTTCTGCCAAATATACCCCACAGCAGTGAAAGCTAAATTATTTCTAAAGCTCCTCCAAGCTATAGAATTCTTTTTTCTCTGCAGAATTTTCCCTTTTGATTAAAAAACATACTGAATACTTAGCTCTATAGGCAATGCCCCAAAAGGCTAAAGAGAAAAATGATATACATATATTAAGATATTCCAAGTATTGAAGACAAATTTCTCCTTTAAATGTGCATTTTGGATAATAGTAAAAAGAATGGGTAGGGGGCCATTGAACATTTACTTAATATACTAGCTACTGTACTAAATGCTTTACTTGGGTTATGTAATTTAATTCTCACAGGAACCTTCTGAGGTATCTATTATTTATATTTCCTATTTACAAATGGGAGAACGGAGGTTTAAAGAGGCTTGATAGCATAAAGCCACCCAATTAAGAAAAGACAGAGGCAAAGCTCAACTCCTTGAAATTTCATTCTAAGAATTTTAAATAACCAACTTATTAAGTCTTTATTATACCCAATTCAGTAAGCTGCCACAGCAAACCAGAAATAAACTAATTGACGTGGTAATTACCTTTCATCTAGAATTCTTTTTTTAAATATATTTATTGATTTTTTACAGAGAGGAAGGGAGAGAGATAGAGAGTTAGAAACATCGATGAGAGAGGAACATCCATCAGCTGCCTCCTGCACATCTCCTACTGGGGATGTGCCCACAACCAAGGTACATGCCCTTGACCGAAATCGAACCTGGGACCCCTGAGTCCGCAAGCTGATGCTCTATCCACTGAGCCAAACTAGTTAGGGCTCATCTAGAATTGTTGAGTTAGCATGAAATAATGTTGAATCATCAGTCTCTTATGTATACTGAAAATAGATATAGATATATAACAACTAAATGTTACCAAATTATTTATTATGATCAGTGCTAAATTACAATGTATATGAAATGGAGTCATTTATGGAAACACATAAAAATAGTTACCTATTCTGTAATTATTATATTCACACAAGAATCTGAAATATAGTTTCTTGTCTGCCTTTTAAAATATATCCACAGAATGACTTTTGCAGTGTTCACCACACAATTTTACAATACTGATACCGCACCTGGATCATTTACCATATTATAACAACTGAACAGAATATGAAAGCAGTTAATAGCAAATTAATTTTTATATTCATCAATGATTCCAAATAAAATAGTAGTTTGTGTCATTGGCAGTGAGAATAGACAGTAGTAATTGGCATTGTCTATATTGCATACATAGATATGTATGTATATATTTATATGTTGCTCAGGGCCATTGCTCCATCAGAAGGCAGTTAGTTGCCTTTTGGGTGGACCAATGATCGCCAAAAATGTGTGCAATTCCATTGGGACAATTAGTAGTACTATCATTTACCATGTTTCTCTCGCAAAAACAAGTAGGCAAGAAAGAAATACAGCAGGCTAAAATCTACAGTGTTACATACCAAGGTAATAACAGTTACTGAGTTATCAGAGTCACGTAGTTTATGCATACTTGCTATTCACAGACTTTTTGCTGAATAACCGAGCTGCTGGGAATTGACGACGGATAGACATGCATTCATGTGAGTCCATAATTAATGATGTTTATATTGTAATAAGCACATTCATTTTAACACCATTCATTGAACAGATTCCTTTAAAGTTTGAGCTAAATCTGCTATCACAACTACACACAGAGAACCTGTAAACAATTTGACATTACACTTATGTACAAGCGAACTGCATTGTAAAGGAGAAGAGGTAATTTCAGTGGGTGTCACTTGGCATACATCAATGTACCACTAACTGACCCAAGTCGTCAAGCACTTGAATGAGGTCAGGAAAAAGGAACATGAGCACAATCCTGATTCCTCTAGCAAAAGAGGAGCTTGAGAATCCCTGACAAATTCATTGGAGATCTCTAGGCAACCTAAGCAACAGGGTCTTTATTAGTGCCCAGGATGGCGCTGATAATATTTAAACATGTCGACTTAATTTGGACCAATTATTTTGTTAGGTTTGACCCAGTGCTCAGCTGGTGCTGACAGATGAGGGGAACAGGAATTCAACTGAGATCATTAGTTCAATTCCTTCAGGCCACACAACTGATTTTACTGACTGAGTTCCTATAAGAGAAACAGCGGAATGCCATCACTCATCTAAGTGGTGACCCATTTACGGCAGACCCCGTGGAGAGCCTGCAGTGGGACTCAGACATGCAGTTCCCCACCCTGTGTTTGTGTTTTAAGTATGATACTATTCCAGTAATTGATGAATCCGCTTCCTTAGATCAGAAACATGGTAATGAGGGGTTGGTATCCCCCCCTTCTATATCCCCCTCCCCCCACCCGTGTGAGTTACAAAAATATGAGAATCTGTCTTTTTCTAACCTAAGCAGATTATTTTAAGGAAAATTCTCCTGATTCAACATTCTCATCAAAATAAATAAATGAAAGAAAATGATAGAGGAACTTGGAGCCAGGGATAATGTAAAACCTTCCCCTTTGCTCCAAAATTTATGGGAAAAGCAATCACTCCTTCTTCAAGAGTCCTTAAACCTAATTAGAACATTTAATTGCTACAAAGTTAATTTTCTTCATGTGTGCTTTTAAGATCTCATCTGCAGGGAGCTTATGGCAAAAAAATGAATGACCATACTGGATTAGTTTGCAAATGCTTCTGATTGTATGAGCAATCCTGACAGGTCCCTGGGAGACAGACTCTGTGCTTGAACTTTGAGCTGAGCCCTGGACTGGGAGCCAGGCTGAGTGTCTGATGTTTTGGGCTTGTGTGCAGACATACTGGTCCCAAGGAGCACCAGGGAAGCTCCATTTGCATAGGTTGACTGAAAACACTTTTCACATTCTTCAAAATATGCAAAGCACATGGCTATGACTGCAAACATAACGTACTGTATCCTTAAGAGTACCCAAATTTTAGTCATTTGGTCATTATGTCTACAGAATGCCAAAACAGATCATTAATATTTTCTTTCATTTCACTATGTTGTTCCTTCTTTGAGCAACCATTATGGTATCTATAAAACAGGCTTAAAGGGTTATTTGCAGGAGTCTAGAAAATGACTGGTTATTATTACAATGTACCCTTGAGCTTTAGTATATATTTACAATGTACATATAAATTATTTACTATAGTTTTAAAATAATTAAACAGATAATGAGCTCCACCTCCAATTTGTGTAGGACTGCAGGAACCCCATAATTGATGAAGTGAAAATCAGTAAGTAGTTAGTAAATTAACCAATGTGTTGGTGAAGTACCATTAGTGTGATAACTATTGGATTTGTGTTATCACACACTTACATGTTCTTATTTTTTTCCTAAACATCTTCATGTTCATTTGGTGAGGGGTGTGTGTGTGTGTGTGTTTTGGGTGTATTTTTTTAAAGCACATGTTTAAAAACACATAGTTTGAAATTCTAACAAATGGTTTAAATAAGAAAGCCAGTTTATACAAGCTTGGCTTTTCCTCAAATGCACCTTTGTTTGATTTTGTATCTATAGATGTTAAGCCAAGGTATTTTAATCATATTTTCTCTACTATAAATAAATATATACACTCATAGTTTAAGATAATTTTGGAAAATATAACTATATTAAACTATCTAGAAAAGCAAATATAAATCATCATCATCATTAGCATCACCCCTCAAACTCAAAATTTCAAAGTTTCAAACTATTAGATTTGTTCATGTGTGTATACATATGTATAGATAAAGATTTAGATAGTTGTACAAACATACATACATATATATACAAAATTTTATACATAAACACACATATGCAACACACACACACACACACACCTCTCACACATATATTTCAGTGCAGTTTCTTTACTGTAGCTGCCTCTCATTTTTCCAACTTAGAACAGTTATGATGAGATGCTTGGAGCAGCCAGTCATATTGGGGTTTCTGTCCTGTCTTGAACAAAGTGTAAGGTGTTTAAAAAGCCAAAAAGGTGAAAACAGCAGATAGATGCATGCACACATACACACAGGCACATACACCTATTTTACTCCCATGAAGTTGGCCCTGGTAACTTGGAAACAGCACAACAAGCAGCTGCAGGTGCAATCCTCCTGGCATGGAAACTATCTTGCCACTTTGGAGTTCATGCATAACAGTACCCACCAGATACCTGTCTACAATATTACTGCCCCTTGAGAAGGCTTGTGCCATAAGGCACAGTCTGTGGTAAGCAAAACTACTCCTCCAGATCTGTCTCTCCTTTATCTCCTAGGGAGATGCCAACTCTAACGGAATTTGCAATTTAAAATAGCTAATAACTTTCAGGAGGGCATTGGGCTGGATTCTTCCTCGCTACCTTTTGTTTGGAGTAGAAGAAGGAGAAGCAGAGAACAGAGGGAAAAATTATATAGTGAGGTGGGTAAGCCAGCAGCCCTTAGATGTTGCTTTATAATAAACATATTTAGCTGTTAAGGTTTATGACTTCACTGAAGTGTCATTTTTCAGAAGCAGAAAGAGACTGAAGCAGAAGACAGAGACGTAGACGCCGGGCCTGTCCATCACTACTGAAACCCTGGAAAAAAATTACACATTTCTCCCTCTAAATCTCAGTGTTCACATCTGCATAAAGAGATCATTGCTTTTAGCTTCAAATAAACCCTATACAGATTTAAGGCGGTACTGATCATTCTTCCATTTCATCCTGTCTTTTGACCCAGAGATCTTCATCTATGTGCTAAGAATTCCTTAAAACTTTTGAGCCAACCCTTAACTCAAGGTTCCCAACCTCAGTAGTATTGACATTTGGGGCTGAACAGTTCTTTCTTGTAGGGGCTGTCTGTGCCTTGTGGAAACTTTGGCAGCATCCCTGGTTTTTAGTCATTGGATGCCGATTGGACCTCTCAAGTAATGACAATAAAAAATGTCCCCAGGCATTGCCAAAGTTCCCTGGGATGCAAAATAACCCCCTGTGAGAATCACTGCCTGAAATGCACAAAACCCACTCAAATCAGAGAAGAGTGTCTCCTGAAATTGTTTCCCTCACATACAGGGATAAACCATTGACCACTGGCACACTGAGAAAAACTGTGACGATCAGGGTTAATCCTCAGTATGTTTAGACTTCAAGGCATTGTTTCGTTTTGGTTTTTTCCTTCCTTCCTTCCTTCCTTCCTTCCTTCCTTCCTTCCTTCCTTCCTTCCTTCCTTCCTTCCTTCCTTCCCTCTTTTCTTTCTCTTATGAGTTGACTACATGAATGAACACGAGTTTGATTTTTACCCAGAAATCTGGATTATTTGAATTTCACACCAGGAGATAAGCTTTTCTCAACATTCTCAAGGACTGACACCCTTCTACCGACCATAGTGCTGAATTAAAAGCTGTTAAACTTTGTAACAAAGACCTTTTCCAGGCCCTTGGATAGTACTACCATGGGCATTAGCCACTGACTCAACACCAACCTAAAAATGGCACGTGTGTGTACACACACTCACAATTATAAAGCAACCCTTCTCCTCTACTTGTGCATCAATCCTGCTTCCACTCCCGCTGGATGGAGCCCACATCAGCACGGAGGCGGTCTGAAGTAATGTGGAGTTTTATTGTGCAAATGCAGGGAAATTAGTTTAAAGGTCAACACTAAGAATAAACTGACAAGATGGAAGAGGTTTCTGGAGGAAGGAGACTTATTAAATCCTCCAGTTGGCCTGTAGGAGCAGTTAGAGGGTGATTAAAAGGAAAATCACCGCCCCCTGCCCTAGGACAAAGCCCTTGATCGTCGCTGGGCCTGGGCACATTTTTCTTTAGCCTTTTCACTGTAAATAAAGCAAGGGTGACAGTTAAGGAACTAACCATTTTTTGGCCAATAAACAAAGCACTTTGTTCACAAACAATGGGAACATTTTTTTAAAGGTTAGGAAGCAGGGGCATTAAAGGGATTGACTTGGGAAGTAGAAGAAGGAAGGCAAGCAGAATCAAATTTAACATTTTAAAGAATTGTGGCCTGATCACCTTAACGAGCAGCTCAAGTTCATTAGTGTCATTAACCATGTCCACTTTCCTTTGGCAGCAGCCGTACTCAAATACTCACTGATGATCCTGACAAGCATGAATTTAAGCCATTCATTTATTTCTTATAGTGAATGGATGTGGGAAAATGGTACCTCTCCAGTTATTCTGTGATATGGACAGAACCAACTGGACCATTGAAACCTTCCAAAATTTTTCTGTCTTAATAGCCAGAGTATTACCATCTCCGCTGGTTAGTGTGACTGGAAAGTTACAGAACTTTGTGCCATGTCACATGGAATATGACCACTTTTATGAACTTACTTCTTTATCTTTCTTTTCTATTTATTCACTCTCAAAGATTTTGCTTGAAGTTTTTAGTTAATGTTGGAGATCAGGATCTTCAGCTCTCTGAGAGCTTCATAGTCCTGCTTGAGTCAAATTGGACAATGACTCAGGATTTCATTGAGGCAATACAGCTAAATTCACTGATTATTCTATATTAATTTTGGTGATGTTAGTATGTGAAGTTACTGCACCCGCCATAGGGGCCTTACACATAGTTAAATTATAGCTCACTCTCAAGTTCCTCTGACTCCAACTGCATAAGGGCCTGGAGATGAACAACTCTCCTTGGGTGAGGTCACTATTTTTATTTCCTGTTGGGCATCATTAGGATACATCTCACTCAGAGATGTGCTCCCCTCTACCCAGGGACAAAACTATATCAATGCAAGCTTTTAGTTTGGTAAAATAATAATAATAATAATAATAATAATAATAATAATAAGTAAAAGGCACAGGCACATGCAAAATGGAGAAGAGGTTATGGATGACAGACAGATGAAAGGCCAAAAGAATCATGGAACTTACTCTACCCTGGTCCTGGGATGGTCTTCTTTGGGCCTTTTCTCTTAAGATAATAAACACTGCATACTTTGAATTATTTGTAGTGAAAAGGAAGTGCCACTAAGAAGTGAGAGAAAAGCTGACCCCTGTATGGTCTCTAAAATAGTAGAGTTTCTCAAAGTAAGGCCACAGACCATCCCATCCAACTCATTAAGAATACTAGCCCCAAACAGACTCCTTGGCCCTACTTGAAGTTTCTGAATCAGACTTTCTGGGGCTAGGATGAAGGAACTCTCCATTTTAACAAGTGTTAAACATGACTTTAGTTTTAGAGCACACTGAGTATTGGAAAAACAACAACTGCTAAACAGTTTGCAATGGAGGTCAGCGAAAAAAGAATCCCCATTCAATGTGTACAGCGAGATGAGAAAAACAGACATTTAAAACAAGTAAGCTTTGTGGTCGCATCACAACGCTGTGATTATTAAAGTTTAAGACTCTTTTCTTTTAGCAGGGGTGGAGAGCAATAACCATTTCATCGAAACCCAGAATGATGAAAGCAATATCAATCAAACTCATTCCAGCAGGTTCCATTTGGCCTAATTTCTCTGCAGATATTAATCATTGCACAGTCCTGTGCAAATGACCTCTAACTCCATCATGACTCAGAACACAAAATGCTCATTCTGATTCTTCCTCTAGTGTGTTATTTTGACAATATAAAAGAAAATAAATAAATGGAAACAGTGGGCCATCGAGATTGCAAGATTCAACAATATCAAGACATTAAAGAGAGAAATGGTCCATGCTAAACCTATAACCCAGCATGCAAATTGGAAAAAAAAACATTTATCTGCCACAGAGTGCTGGAGGGAAGGTGGGGAGAGGAGGTAACTGCCTTCATTTTCCCTTTGAAAATTGCTATGTTAGGTGGAGGTAACTAAGAATCTCACCTGAAAGTTTACAGAAAGTCTTATTAATTCTAGTCAAGATCACCTAGAAGACCAAGGTTACTTAGAGTTCATGGCATGATATCTTCCAGGGCATGGCAGAAATACCAGCACTCAAATAGGAACCACAGAGTTGGAAAGTTGAAATTGTAGCGAAGGAAAATGTACGAGAATCCAAGTTTGGGTCCCATTATGGGAGCTGGCATCAAGCAATTTTGCAAAATGCCAGATATGCCTTTGATTTTCTCACTGGAGCATGGTTTGCTTGGCACAGACAAAGGATAATCAGAGAGGAATTTAAAACCCAGAGAAGCAAAAGTAATCCAGAAGCTCAATCAGTGGTAACTAAGAGGACCCAGAATGAACAACACACATCTGTGCCTATGGACAAAGCTGCCTCAGAATCATATCAGGCCAATCGAAAAGTGAAAAACACCATGGTGACTCCCCTTCATTCAATATGTCCCCCCAAATGAATCATTTGGGGGTAAACATAGCTGTGGAGGAATAAAGAGTGAAGGGAACACTTAGGGTTTGTACATTGCTCCCCTTTTATTTTAATTCACCATGCATGTGTTTCCAGTAAGGAAACTATGCCTACAGTTACAAAGGACAACATCACCGCACATTCTGGAAGCCACTTCACTTTGTTGTTTTATGGCCCATCTCAGCGCAATTTCTTCCTATTAGGGAGAGAGCACACAGCCTTCATGAGCTAACAGTTTCATTTTCCTGTCTTCCCCCCTTTTTTGATGAATGCAGATCACTCCCTTTTTGATGGTGGGTAAGAATACTTTATGAATGTGTCTCTGACTTCAGGAGAGACACATACTTGTAGGCAGTGGCCTCCTCAACTTCCCTGGATTTTAGAACTGCAGGATTTCCCAGGAAACAACTCAAGTTGGGGCTCCTGATTCAACTGACCCACTGGATGCTATTAGTTTCTTCATATCAGCAAGTTATCGCCCTTGTCATAACCAAGGGCGATATACAAGAAGCTTCTTGAATATTGATTATGACAAGGGCCAGAATTAAGCTAAAAGTTCTTAAAACAATTTTAAGTTCAGGTAACAGGCCTGAATCACAGTGACTACCAGGGCTACTAGAGAATTTAATCTTATAACTCACACAGAACTCATGTCCAGTGTTGCAGGCTGCATAGATATCACCTGATAACTCCACTCAAACCAGGACTGAAGATTTCCATTTACTCGGTACCTCCTTGGAGGTTTTCCCTGACCACGTCTACATCCATCTCTATACCAAGAGTCAAGCAAATGAACACATTGTTGTCTCAGTTATTTGGACTATATGGGGTGGGCATCAGTCTAGAGCTGACCCAGATGAAATGTTGTTTTCTAAAATAAATTTCCTACCATTAGTTTTGTTCACTGGGGTATAAAGAGTACTTAAGCAGAAAAAAACTTCATGACGGGTCAAGGGATAGAAATAATGCCATGAACATTTTCTTTGAAGTGTTTAACATACTATTTAAAGTATGTAGTCAAAGGAGTGGGTTGGCTATCATCATACTAGTTCTCCAGTCCTTACTCATGTGTCTCTGTCTGGATGCCATTACAGTCAGCTCTGAAATTTAAGAAAATTGGGACTTTGTCATTTTATTAAGCCCCGTTTCTCTGATAGCACTTCCAGTAGGATCACAAGAGACATTTGACCTAAGTAAGTTTGAGGTTATCTTCATTCAATTCAACTTGTTCTTGACCTATTAAGTTCTGTGATTCTTCGAAGGATCTTCTATTATTAGTAGGATGGTGTCTTGATGTGGTAAGAAATATTGAAAAGAATGAAGATATATTGGTAGGCTTTACAAAGCTATGTTGCAGTTAAGGTAGAATGTCTGCTACTATATAAATACATAAAAGAAAAGCAATTAACTTCATAAATTATAATTCTCTTGATAACTCAACTCCCCAATAAACTTTCTTTTTCACTTAAGTAAAACTTTAAACTCTATCAAATCATCACAACAAGGAAACATTGGCTGAATCTGTCACACTGGGATAAAGGCAAGAATTACAAAAGTTCAGAAAGATATCCATATACTAATGGGCACTAATAACAGGAATCAAGACAGAACCTCTTACATAATACAAAGATGCATCAGTGAAATATTTCAAAAAGAAGCAATTGGTCATTATGTTCCCTCCTATAGACACCATCCAGTTGCCTTTATTACCTGTGATGATACATATAGATACACACAAACACACAATAAAAAATTAGGAGTCCTTGGCAGAAAAATAATGATTAACAAATTATTTTTCAGTTCCCACTGAAATGCATGAGGAATGCTAAAAATAAAACCTGGATTCTTAATCTGCATTTATGATTCAGTCTATGAAAGAGCTATTGGTACAGTAATAGAATACAGAGTCACATGGCTGGGTGGCTAGTAACAGTTTCTTTTTGGCTGTGTCTACAAAGGTCAAGGATGTAATCAAGAAAGATAGTTAGAAAGCCAAAACCTCCGTTTTGGAGCTCCAGTTGTCTAGTTGGGTTGTTCAGATATGAGAAATGACAGCCAATCCTAGTATGGACACAGCCAAGTCCCAAAGGCAAACACAACTGGCTACCAGAAAGTGACAATGTATCGCTGTAGGTGTGAAAAGTTGTGAGTAATTATTAGGAGGTGTTTAGAATAAAATTCCCTCAGAAATAAAAAGTTGGACCCTGATTCAACTGTGAAGTGTGTGGTGTTCTTACTTCCATGACCACGCGGGAACGCAGAGAATTCAATGTGGATTGTGTGGAAAGGCCACACCATAAAACATGGGCAGTAAGAACTTGGAAAGCAGTGAGAGAAGGAATGCTCAGCTCAGAGTGGAGAAGGCTGAGTGTGGGGCCATTTATTAGTGATTTTTGTGGATATGAATGTTTGTTTAAAGTAAAAAAAATGTCTGACTAGCTCTCCTCACCCTCTCTGATTGCAGAGAAAGAGCAACGCGGTAAAATGGAGCCTGAGGGTGTTAATTTTGAAAAACGGGAAGACAGTTTCTTGATGAGGAGGGTTATTTGACATTAGAAAGTGTTGCCAAGAGAGGCTGGGAAATCTTCCCAGAAGGGCTTTAAGAAAATAGCAGAGGCCCTCTGTCTGAGCGAGTGCTGCGGGACCCCTGGCTGTCCAGGCCCTGGGGTCACGTGCACTGTGTGTGTACACACTGCATTGTACTCGTGTCCCACAAATCCTCATGCATGCGGAGTCAATATAAACTGGCATATAATAGATTTGAGTGAAAAGTCATATAAATCTGCCACCCCCCTTGCCCCATAAACCAACAGAAAAGGGAAATTAAGAAAAATCAAACATATGCCACTGGGCCAGATATCTTTCTACCATATTCTGGTTCACAGGAGGGAGGTAGAAGATGAGAGAAAAATCAGTTTGGGGTAAATGACTCTCAAGGCCTCTGGGCTCCTCTCAGGGAGCTGGCTATCATTGTATCTACTCAGCACATGGGACCAAGTTAACAAACTAACACATAAGAAAAAAGATTTTCTTATACTTCCCCACCTGGAAAGAAATCTACCCTGTGGATGTGCGTGTTAAGGTGAATTAGGTAAATAGGCAGTAGTACATCGATGGGCACTGTGTTCTAACAAATGTGTAGTTGTTGTTTCTCTTAGTGACTATGAATTTCCTTTAGGAGGTCAATTTCAAAATGCTCAGCGTTTGTTTCTCCTCCCACCCCCATCCTGCCCTATAGACGGTACTTCCGTAACAGTTCTGACTGCCAAGGGTGTTTCCTCTCAGGGAACCGGTCTGGGATTTTGATCTTGAGGAAATCCTGGATGCATTTCTCCAGCTCCTCCTCAATTGAGAGCTTTTCCTTAACAGCTTTTTTTTTGCTGCTCATGTTCGACTCCCTGGAGCTGGAAGTCAGAGTCCGGAGCAGGTCGCTCTTCCTCCGCATCTCCGACTGCTGGATCAGCTGCACTGGGCCCTTCTTGATGGGACGGTCCAGAGTCTGGATGTTGGTCTGGCGTGTCACAGGCCCGCAGATGACCGTCTCCTGGGGAGAGCTGCCCTCGGACTGGCTGTCACAGCTGGAGGTGGAGAGGTCGTTGCAAGACGTGCCGCTCTCCCCTTCTTTGTCACCCTTGCCGTTCTTGCAGCAGCAGTCACAATGCGAGGATGACCACCTAGAAGGCTCACCTGCAAAGAAGCACAGGACCCAAGTGATTAAAGCCCAGAGTAGCAGCATAGCCCTACACACACACACACACACACACACACACACACAGAGCCATGTGTTTAGAAGTGGTGTGGCACTCAGGATGGGCTGCAACAAGAGCACCCAGAAGCCAGGCCCATGGAGGGAAAGGTTGATAATGGCCTGCTGCGTAAGAGGAAATACAGTATCATTAATGCTCATGTCCACAGCATTGGAGTCAGGTAGCCCTGGGTAAGGCTACTCAGCTATAGCATTTACTAACCTGGGTACATTGGCAGACCCCTTAAATTCTCAAAGCTTCAGTTTCCTCATCTGTTAGATGAAGATGATTCTCCTACTATCTGGAGTTGTAGGGAGGATTTAGATAAGTCAAACGAAGTTCTGAATGAAGTATGTGGTATACAGTAAGCACTCAATAAATGCTAGTTGGTTTCACTGTGGCTGATGTTAAACCCTAATCCGAAGCTGTACATGAGAGCAGTCGATGAGTGGAATGACAGCTGTCAGTAAGGAAGGACTTCCTCTGTGCCAGCCCCCACATAGGCTCTGTGCACTCATCAACTCATCAGATCCTTATGATAACTCTATAAACGTAGTAGCTCCATACAGGGAAACTAAGACCCTGGGGGTTTAAGCAACTTCCCATAGTTTGCACAACTTGTAGGTGGCAGGGCTAGTATTCAAATACAGATCTCCCAAACACCATATTGCAAGTAACTAGCCTTTTTTCTTTAATTTGCCTGTCTGTAAAATACCTGCTTCTCCTTCCAAACAATGTTCAAGGTTTAACCTCACACGGAAGTCCTTGTTTACCTCTCCCCAGAAGTATTTGTCAATGTTTCCTCTAAATTATGGTTTATATTTTGTGTCTCTATTATTGCCCGTAACACATTCATTAGAATTATTTTTTACTTTCTGCATCTAGGCTCCTATATCATGAGCACTCTTAGGTGGGTACAGTGAAGTGTCCATTGTTGTAATCCTAAGGAATTCAATAAAAGACTGTCTCTACATAGTAATTTTAAAGTGCCTGGATGTAGCCATACCTGAAGCTAATCCTATCTGGAATTTTCATTTAAGCCAGTGTGAGTCCTCCTCTCCCTATTCCCCTGAGTCTTGACTCTCGGCACTGAGTCTGGAGATGTGGAGGCAGAGCCATTTTTCAGATACACAGTTGGTGGTTCCCTGAACTAGATTATGGCTCAAAGCAATTTCCTAAATTTATCAGTAACTGCCCCAGCCTCACACTCAAAACAGCCAGTCTTCTTGGAGTCACGAACCCGAGACTATTGCTGATCATACAGTATGCTCTGGGCACTTCCTATAGTTCATTGCACTTACGCCATAAAAAACAAAGGGCAACAGAGACCCTTTATGATACTAATATTGGGGACAAGGATAATGTGGCAACTGTATGTGTTTTATAGGAGACCTACTTTAATGTGCACTGTGTCCTCTTCTCATATATAATGGGCTACTCTGTAATAAGATTCCACTTCATTGCCATTTTCAAATATGGTCAAAGTAGAGGAAACCTAGAATGGAAATGATAAGGAAAGCTCTGTCCTGTCTTCTAGGATAATGCCTCTCCTCTACATACCTAAATAATTTAAGTATTTATAGCAACGCCTATTGATTCCATTTTCCAGAGGGAGTAAAACAAAGAAGTCCCATAATCACAACTCCAAGAGTCTCTAATGTGAACTCGCTCTTTCAAACCACTTTTTAAAATGTGACTGAGGAATCGTTGTACTTACTAGTATATACCCATTAAATGAACTGCAACAATCCAATTAAGCATAAGGAATGGCAGCAGCACAAATGTCCTAGTTGTCCTGGGCTATTACAAATAAATGCCTTCCGTGCAGCAGAACATCCCACATGTACCCGCTGGCGACATGGGAAATGGCTGCTGTCTGCCAGCCGGGATTCTGGGGTCGTCTCTCCCCTCAGAGAGCGAGTCTGTCTCTGCCTCTGCCTCTCCAAACCTGGGCATCCCACACTGACATCACTCGATGGAGAAATGGCTCCAATGATTTGGGTCAAGAACAAGTAATCACATCAATCCAGAGTTGATCTACTTTGATCCCTTTTGAGAAAAGTTCAGAAAGTGAACTTAACCTTAAAAGATAAGAAGAAAGAACGAAAGAAAGAAGGAAGGAAGGAAGGAAGGAAGGAAGGAAGGAAGGAAGGAAGGAAGGAAGGAAGGACGGAAGGAAGAAGGAAAGGAAGAAAGGAAGAAAGAGAGAAGAGGAAGAAAGGCAAGACATAAAGGAACAGAAATATATGCTGTGATATGCCCGCCTATTATGTTAGA
>NW_006300372.1:2911383-2955739 GCF_000327345.1 Myotis davidii | reverse complement strand
AACCAATAGAAATGCAAGCGCTGGGTGTTTCTGCCCCAGAGATGCCTTCCCCATGAAACATCATTCTAGGCAGTGGACTCGGAGGGGAACCTGAAACTCTCCTAACAGCCGCTTGACAACACCAACACGCTCATGTGAGGGAGCCCTGTGTGTTCCCGTGGAAACTGCACGCGGCCCTCCAGTGTGCCCAAGCAGGAGCCTGGCACCGATGCAGCTACTTCGCCCTGAACAGCTGAGATGATCGTGGATTTAAATGTTGGCTGGGATCCTCCAGCTTCCAGGCAAATGGAAGTATTACTTTCCACTTATTCTAGGCACTAGCACTATTAAAGGAAATTGAGCAACTTCATTTTAGTGAAGCCTGTTAAAGCACCACATGCTTCAATATTTTATGAGAACATTTGAATGTTTTAGCATTTTGGCAAGATAATTCATAGGTTGGCTTCTGGAGTCTATATATTATGTTGAAATCAAGGAAGAAGATGGGATTCATACAGTCTGGCTGGAGGTACTATGTGTGAGTTATAGTGAAATTTGAAAAAAAAAATCAACTGTGAGGAGATAACTACCTATTTCTTTTCCGGAAGCACAGTCTGTCTGACTACCCTCTTACCAAAAACTTAACCACAGGCTGAGGGTTTTAAGCGGAATGCAGAAATACCATGCCTGTGGGTGCTGGACACTTCGCCCCTGCAGTCCCACTGACATGTGCTCACCAGTCCTGGAAGGTGTGGAAATTGCAACATACTTTTGCTCCCAATTTGCTAAGGTTTCAACACTGACTATAATAACTCTCTCCATTTGAGGAGAAAATAGGATACAATTGATTAGCCAGATGTAGGGAGGGCACCATTTCATTCCAAGAAAAGTCTGATTTATTAATATCAAAAAAGCAAATAACTCATTGCCTTTTGGGATCTATTAAGTAGTTGCTCATCAAAGGAACTAATAGTTCTACCTTATTGAAAATACACTACTGCTGAATCTGTTCGTATCTGGCACATGATTTCCTTAAATGCTTGATGTATGAATGAATGAATGAGCCAAATACACATGTTGAATTGCATCAAGTTGATAACATAGCAGGGCAGAGTTCAGGCTCCAGAGTTAGGACTCACAATTTGTCATCTTTGATAAACTAGTCAGTTTCCTCATCTGAAAAATAGGACTAATAGTATCTTCCTCATAAGGAGTTTTAGGAAAATGAAATGAGATAGTTAATGTGAAGGTGTTTCCTGGTTTGTGGTACCCAATAAGCATCCCATTCTTTGGTCCCTATTTGTCCTATCATAAGCCAGACACTGCTCGACATAAAACAAATCAGCTTTTCGATATAATTATTATGTTTCCACAACCAACTCTCGGTTCTGGTTGGAGCATCGCGTTAGGAAGGACACTGATGGGCACTTAGTGATGTCTAACTTTGGTGTGGGACTGAGAATACCACAAGCAGGTACAGTGTCTGGCACACGGTGTGTGACCAGGGCACAGTTTTGGAAGGAAGGTTCCTTTGCAGGACAGTGTTCACAAGTTCACAAATAGATGAGTCTTCCAGAATAAAGTTTTACTTGAAAACACATCAATTCAATTTGAACCCAGAGCCCAGAGGAATTTGTAGATTGGATTAAATGGGGAAGGGCAGGAAACCCAATTGCCCCAAGTCCTTAAAGCCCAAATCTTCCAACATTTTACAACTTGGAAAAACTAAGGACCAATCAAGCAGACTGTATGACTGGATTGGGCCCCTTTCCATGATCTCAATTGTGGGCATCCTTACTGATAAAGAAGAAACAAAAGAGGAAGGACAACAGACTCTTTCTCCCCTATGAAAAATTCAAACCGAGCTGAGCGAAACACGACTTAGCAAAGTCACAAAGTGCTTATGCATTTTTAAAAGAGGCAGCTCTACAATCTCCCCCCGCCCCCCAAACTCCCCACCTGCTAATGGCTGGGAACACAATGTGCATCATTTACAGCGACATCTGGGAAAACTGCTTTCCCTGTCTCCTCTGTCAATGATGTAGGAGCCTGCCCGTCTGGGAGCGAGGTGGCCAGATTTAATTTATTGGGGCTGCTAAAAGACTTTCTTAGTATCCCAGCTGAAAAGTCAATAACGGCCAAATTGATGTTTTTCTAATTCTGCTAACCTTGGGAAAGATATTGCAGAGTGCAGATTGGTTGCAGGCAGGCTGTGCAAGTTTCTGAGAAAAATGAATCTTCAAGCTTGACAATTGTCATTTCTTGCTTGTGGTTGACCTTTTCTCCGCATGGACATTGGGCCTTGGATGGGCCTGGCGGGGGCTCCTCATTAAGAGGAAGCAAGTTTGGGTAAGTTTGAAACAGTTAAACCATCCATGCACCAGTCAGGGCCTCGGGTGGACACACTGCCTGCTGGTATTGCCATCTCCGAAGGGGCCTGGCTCTGGGATTACAGAAAAAAGCAATATTGGAAACTGGGACCAACTACTTCTGGGGTAAATAAGAGTTGGGTTGAAGCTGATGAGCCGATGCAGACAAGGAGTCCTCCTCTAGCACACTCCCTCATGGACAGAACCCAACAGGAAGCCACCTGACCAATGAAAGTGTGGTTAGCTGAACTCCACCCCAGCAGCGCAGCAGACACAGGTGAGTTGGTGAGAGGTGACAGCTTACTGACAGCACACGTACCCTGCCTGAGATGCAAAAAACAAGGAAGACACAACTCTCGACCTGCTGGAACTCAAAATGGAGGATTTGGGAAACAGAAACGAAAGAAAACCATCACATGGTTCCTGCCCTACCGCCCTCTTCATACCTTAGGGCTTTGCATTTGTTGTTCGTCCTGCCAACAACAGTTATTCTTCTGATTTCCATCTCTTTAGCTCTTATTTATTTACTTTTTTGGTCTTCAACAGCTGGACTTCAATGTCACTTTCTCAGAGGGGCCTTACCTATCTATTTCCAACCCCACTTAAGCCAGTCCCAACCTCTAGCCCATGCCTTTCACAACCACCAAGTGTAACTATGGTTTATCTGTTTAGTGTCTGCTTCCCACACTCGACTGTAAGGCCTGTGTTTGTCCCCTTCTGAATTCTAATGCACATGCCAGGACAAATAAATGTCAAGTTATAGGGCACCCAGGAACTATCTTCAGGATAAATGAATGGGAGACAAACAAATGATGTGGATAGGCAGTGAACTTTGGTTTAGAGTGTGTGTGAAAGCGTGCCCTGCCCACCGGGAAAGCCCAGCCAGGATGACCGTGCAGAGCGGCTCTGTGAGCAGGCCGGACTGAATCATGCTATGAGCCTTGGAAGAACCTCAGAGGCCACTGAGCACCCTAGTTCACAATGAGGAGAGAGAAAGGGGCCTGAGAGAGTCAGAGCCCAACTCTGGTTCTGCAGCCCTGTCTGGCACCATGCCAGGGACACAGATGAGAAGCTGCAAAGCCATGTGGGCAAAAGGTGGATAAATTAAACCCAACTAGAAAAGGTTTCACATATGAAAAGTCCAACATCTGGGGGAAATAAAATTTCTCAGGAAGAGCCCACTGTGGAGGACAGTGAAGATAAACACAGGACAGAGCAGTTTGGAGAAAGCAGATTCTGCTAATATGATGTGGCTGATAGAGAGAGAGGGGGAGAGAGAGAAAAAGGAGGGAGAGATAGAGAGATAGAGATAGAGATAGAGATAGAATACAAGTGGCCACAATGATGATAACACTGACCTGCATTTGCATTCACAGGATGCCGACACAGGACTGGGCATTTTACCTGCATCATCTTATTGAATTTTCGTAACCAGTGAAGAGAAGTAAGGAATTACAACACCTAATTCCTACCTCCTACGGTGAATAGAAGCCTAGAGAGGCCCAAACTTCCCCAGGTGCCGGGCTGACTGACATTCCATTAGAGATAAGTCAGAATCAACATCTAAAAGACCTTCCTTTAAACAGCATATACCCATAAAGGAAGAATAAGCCTGGCATCTCAGCGTGAATTAAAGTGCTTGGGCCTGACAGAGAAAGCCAGAGAACTCACATCAGTGGCCAGAGCCTAGCAAATGACATCAGTGAAGTATGACTACCTTAACCATGTGTCATGTGTGCTGCTAAGTGCTTTACAAACATTCTTCATTCTAATAGTAACACTCCTAGGCAGAATTTCCCAATGTTGGTGCAATGACATTTGGGCTGAGTAATCCTTTGTTGTGGGGACTGTCCTGTGCTTTATAGGATGTGTAGCAGCGACCCTGGCTTCTAGCCAAGTAGTTGCCATAGCACCTCCCCTCCTCCCACAAGGCAACGAAAACTGTCTCTGGATGTTGCTGAATGTCCCCGGGGGCAACATCACCTCTAGTGAAGAACCACTACTCTAAGGTAAATATTATTCCTATTTTACCGATGAGGAAATTAAATTTCTTAATTTTTTACTAATTTGTCCATGAGCCATAAGATTAGTAAAAGATGAAATTAGGATTTGATTTTTGGTAGATCTGACCCCAGGATAAATGCCTGTTTCACCGCTATACTTGATGTTCCAGGATAATGATGCCTGTTTTGAAGGAGCTTATCAGGCAGAGACCCAACCATTCCATTCATGATAAGTTTCAGAAAAAGGCCAGTGAAAGGAGATAAAGGAAATCGAGTTGCCCTTTCACTTTTTATAAAATACAAAGAATGCCTCGCTTTCACTGGGCTATATTCAGATGACAACATAATAGATTTACATAATTTAGCAGCTCTGCCTGAATCTCTGCTAAATGGTCACTAACAAATTACTATTCTTTTTTTTATTAGGTTTTCAAAAGATGACCCTAATTGAGGATGTTTCCCACATAGCCACAACTTTTATTAATACCACTTAATAATAATAGGCAGCATTAAATAGAGTGTTTAGGTGTAATTCTGCAGCTGCCTTGCAGAATCTCATTTGAGATCTACAACATCCCTACAAAGTGATTCTATTGTCATTCACATTTTACAGAAGCGCAAACTAAGGAACAGAGAGGTTAGGGGCCAGCTGTGATGCAAACTGGGGCAGTTGACCCCAGAATTTCCACAAGTCTGGCAGTCTGCCTATAGGTTCAAAACTTAAGGTTTAGAGGCAAAGAAACAAGAATAGGACTCAGATATGTGGGTGACTTTAAATTTCTTCACCTGAAAGTGTTAGAAATAACAATACTTCTCAGGTAGGAAGATGAGAATTAATGATCTTGATCCCCAGCATGACCCAAGTGCCTAGAATACATCCAATACCATTGAATACTGGTTTTTAAAAGAGAATGATTACTTCTGATATCCAAATGACAACATTAATATTAATCACAGTGTGTGAAATGTTTATAAGGCAATCAGAATATGGATAGTCCCTTGTTTCGTTTGCTTTTCTTTCAATAGAGTCGACCCAAAGTCCACCTTCATATTACTTAACCAATACCTCTACTTTCTACTCTCATGGGCTGTCTACCAAAGAATTGATCCCATCCATTTGCATAGATTGATAACATTTTGGAAAACATCACTGACGAACAAATCAATTAATATAGGGTGCTCCAAAAATGTTTTCACACACTTTGAATAATTATAAAGGCAGTGTTTATTAAAATACTTTTTCATTTTCAAAATTGACTTTTCAAACTGTTAAAGTGTGTATCCATTTCTGGAGGACACCCTGTATATGTCTTTCTCCTCCTGGCTCAGGCACAAGTATTGCTGTACTGGACCAGCCATGACTTTAACGGCAACAAAAATGGCTCAAAGAGGAACAAATTATGCACTGTGATGATAGTTCATCGTTAATCCTTTCTATATGATTTGCCTTCTTCTGCTAAATCTCATTAACTACACACAAATGCACAACCTCATAATACTGCCCAACTCACACTTCTCTTATGGGGAGAAATGTCCTGCACTGTGAAGACCACCATTACACCTGTGAGATTAATTCACTGGACACAGTCACTCAAATTGTTTGACAGATGTATCCAACAAGGAATAAAAGCAAGGGGGCACTACCAGCGGAGATTAGCACTAGTGATTTCCAGACCCCAGGTGATGGAAAGCAAAAGGGTGATCCCTGTGATAACCATGGGGAAGTTAAACTGGGAGACATTTGAGTTCTACATATTTTGGTCTCTGGTTATTAAATCTATCCTTCTCTCTGCATTGGTTAGACCACTAGTAACACACTCTTCATTGTTAACATTTGGAAACAGATGGGAACGAGCTTTTATAAAGAAAGAACTAAAGGAGTGGCATAAGGGTCCAGTTTCACTCTTCTGCATGTGGTTATCCAGTTTCCCCAACACCGTTTATTGGAGAGACTATCCTTTCCCCATCGAGTATTCTTGGCTCCTTGTTAACTATTAATTGACCATATATGCAAAGGTTCATTTCTGTGCTCTTCATTCTGTCCTTGGCCTGCATGTCTATTTTCATGCCAGCACCATAATGTTTTGATTACTATCACTTTGTAGTATAGTTTGAAGTTATGATGCCTCCAGTTTTGTTCTTTCTCAGGAATGCTTTGGCTGTTCAGGTCTTTTGTGCAGGTCTTTTGTGGTTCAATATAAATTTTAGAATTGTTTTCCTATTTCTGTGAAAAATAACATTGGCATTTTGATAGAGATTATATTCATTTAAAATGTATGAAAGTCTTAAACATACCCGAAATTATAAACCCCCAGAAGAAACCGGGGGGGATGCCTTGACAATTGATCTTAGCAATAAATTTTAGATATGACATCAAAAGCACAAGCAACAAAAACAAAAATCAAATTCCTTTTTTCTACACTTCTCTAATTTTATAAAAATACCTTTGTTTCAATAATTCTGAGACATTCATGCACCCATATGATTGTATAGAGTTGCACAGCATAAAACATAAAACTGACCTTAGCAAAATGAATACAGAATGTCTTAAAATTTGTCATGAAAAGTTCCATATACTCTATTTGTTCATTTTGTCTTTCAATAAATTATGTTTCTGAAAAGTAAGTTGCCATTTGAAAGAGTCATTGGCTGAAAATGGTACTCATTCCACTTTGACAAAGACTTGAGAAGAGTCATGACTTAGTAGGGGAGAAGAAATTATGAAACCTAGTATTTGTACAATACTTAATTGATTATAGAACTATCTGCATTTATTATGCCTCATTTGATCCTCCCATTTATTCACTCGGCCCTAAAATAATATTTGATTGCTCTCTGCTTGATACTCTCTAGCAATGGGTACATTGCTGACCACAGGGATCTGACATTCAAGTAAAAAAGATAAACAATAAACAAGTAAAAGATAATAACATTTTAGGTAGTGATGATGAATGCAAAGAAAATAAAACATGATGTTATGATGGAGTGAGCTGTGGTTGGAGGGTTGCAATCAATAGATAGAGTGGTCAGATTGCACTTTCTGAAGACATTGACATTTGAGTAAGAATCTAATATCCAAAAGGAGCCAGGCTATGAAGAACAGGAAGAAGTCATTACAAGCAACAGGAACATCACATGTAAAGGTCCTGAGGCAGGAATAAGATGGCATGTGCAAGGAACAGAATGAAGACCTTCATGGCTTTGATGTGCTAAGGGAGGAGGAATAGTAGAAGATGATATTTGAGAGAGAGGCAGGGGCCAACTCTTTTAGGGCCTCACAGGCTACACTCGGGGGTTATATTTATACCAGGGCATTAAGAAGGATGATTTTAATGGGGGAATTACATGGCTTAATTAGTCTTTATTGCAAACTTACTCTGGCTGTTCTCCAGAAAACAGATTATAGATGAGGGAGAAAGAAGCAGGGAGGCCAGTTAGGAGGCTACTCCAGCATCAGGCAAGAGATGATGGGAACTTCTAGGAGTGGAGATGGAGAGCAGGTACTCTGGGGTAGATTTCCTTATTCTCAATTAACAAATAAGAAAAGTAAGGCTCAGGAAAGCAAAAGATTTGTCTAAGCTCAGTATTAGAGAAGATAATTTTCTGTTTATAAGTCCAGTTCTTTCCCATTATGCCATGGTTATGTCAATAACTAAGGCATTGGAAAATACTAATTTTTTTCAAATCCTCAACAGTCCAACAGTTTTTGACAGAAGATGCTCTCCCTGTCTCTTGCTCTATCCTGTGCATCAGAACTCTTACTTGGTTAGTCCTTCTGCTGATCTGCACCTGCTAGGATTGTGTGATTGACTTCACAAAGTAGAAGCCTGGAATTGAATTCTACAATCAGGAATCATTATATTGTTTGTAAACAATGACAGATGACAATAATATGCATTCCAGTTAATTACAGCCTTCCCATGTGCCAACTTCACTCTCTCATTTCCATCATCCTGTCACATCTTAATACCTGATTGTGTGTTCTCTACAACAGCGAGAGAGAACCTAACTGCAAACACATTGAAATGCAAAAAGCTAGCTCTGTATTCTGTTGGGTTCTTAGGAACAGGAGCCCAACCTAAAGTTCAAACACTATTGAAAATTAACAGGCTTACAGTATGTTCAGCTTATGTCATTCCTTTGGTTTGTACATTAAGTTTTTATTCAAGGGACAGAGTTTCTAATAGAGTTCCATTACAGCCCAGGCCCTAAAGCTGAATTAGTAAAAACAGAGTAGGTCAAGTTTGATTAGGACCTAAGGCATTTGGTCTCTCTCTCTCTCTCTCCACCTCGCTTGCCCTATCCTCCTCACTCTCCCTCCCCCTCTCCCCTCCCTAACCCTCTCCCTTCCCATTCACCCTTTCTCCCTCACCCTCTCCCTCTCCCCACTTCACCCTCTCCCCCCTCCCCTTTCCCCTCCTCCTTTGAGGGTGAAAGGAATAATGTGTCTAAGTGTGGAAAGTGTACATCTTTCCACTCACTCTGCCCAATGGGGAAATATATAGAACCAGGTAAGGGCTTACATGAGAGATAAGAGGGAAAGTCCATCTGTAGTACCAACGAGAATGGACCAAGAGAAATTAATGTGCTGCAACTCATACAGTTTCACTCCCAAGTATAACGTTTCCCTCGCTCCCTCCCTTCTGAATAGCCACACTGATAAGGGAGATGTCTGGGGTCCTTCTAACAGTTAATGAGCAAAGATGCTCCGCAGAAGTTTCTCGGAATATCTGCTTCTGAGCCGGGGCACTGACTGACGAAAGCCCGGGAAATGCAATGCCTCTGTGTTCCAAGAACAAAGCCCCTCAAACTCACTT
Organism: Myotis davidii; assembly: GCF_000327345.1. Lineage (NCBI taxonomy): Eukaryota > Metazoa > Chordata > Mammalia > Chiroptera > Vespertilionidae > Myotis > Myotis davidii. The sequence continues at coordinate 2,946,571 of NW_006300372.1, read as the reverse complement.
TGAAAGTTTGCTTAGAGTCTAAATAAATCAAACCGACAGACTTAATTATGAAATCCCAGAGCTGGTCATGAAGATAATAAAGTGCCCGAGTTTCTGTTTCAATAGATGTGAGAATATTTTAGCAGCTCCTAACTGCCTGTGTCCTATTTCACAATTTGTGATGAAAGTTTGATTTTAGAGCTTCCAAAAAGAAATCAAGACTGGTGCTTCAGTTCCTTGTTATTGCACCGGTTGGTCTGTCCTTTCTAACATGTAATTAGTATCTCCCTCTTAGCCATTCTCTCTTGGTGGGCAGAACCAGCACAGTCACAGCTGAGTTCTCTGACTACCTGATCCATACCTCACAAAGCCAGACACAGACTCGCAAGCCGACCTTTCCTGTCTCCTGTGCTGTCTATCCCAGGCATAGGTTGGAGAGTAAAATTTAAATACATTTAACTTAATCTTAATAAATTGACTATTCTGCTCAAAAACTTCTCTTTCTTTTAATGAGGTGTTGTAACTTGAGACCTCCACAGAATTGAGTGAAAGGAAGCAGCTAAGATTCTTTAAGAGACTCTATAGTTTCTGCTATTCAGATGAAAAATATATCAAGAGTAATAGATTCTACAGGCCCCTCAAATAGTCTTGAAAAAGGCAGCCTCTACTATATCAGAGTAAAACCCTCTAACTACATTAAACTTCTTTCAATGTATACATACATATAGATATTATAAGAGAATGAAAATATATTATATTAAAAGAATGAAAGAGAAAACCACCTGTAATTCCACCACAAGGTAATTATTTTTACTATTTTGGTGTGAATGATTCCAGACTCTATACCATCATCTTTCCAAATGGTAAAGATGAACCTATGACATTATTTTTAACAGCCTCAGCCTCACGGTGGTTCACTGGTTGTACCAAAAGTTTATCTTATTTCAAACCAAGATGAGTTGTTTGGTGTCTACTAGGACCTAATGCGATACCATAGAAGCCATTAGGAAGAAGTGGTTTCTCATTTTTCCTAACGGTGGAAGCATTAAGAAAAGGAGATTTGATTAAGAGAATATGAGGACAAATCAGAATCTTTAATCCAGGGCTTAGCCTTTGAGAATCATGATTTAATCTAAAACAGGAAGGCTTCTTAGAGCTGTCATTTAAAAAATACGCCTGCTCTTGTCTCTGATGCCGTTTTAATGCAACCGCTGATAAGAACCACTCCTCACAACACCGAGCCAAACCAAGCATATTTTAAAGTGGCAGGTCTAATTTTCAACTTCAGCCTCAGTGTTATGAATATAAATCATCACCCAGAGGAGCAAATACCCTACAGAGGTCCTTGTCAGCAACTCATCCTTCTCAATGAACTTTCCAAAGACCAAACCTTAATCTCCAGAAATTCACAGAGGTAACCAGAGATTGCTGAAGGCTCACCTACAAGAACAGGCTCATATTCTCACACAGTTAGCATTCAACTTGGAACAGTTTAGAGAGAAAAAAAACCACCCAAATCTGTAATAAATTGGCCATTTCATTTGCTATGTTTAAACTAGATACTTGTAATACTCTTCAGATCTACTACCTACAAATTATATGCTGATTACCAGGTGACTAGTCATGTTAGGCGAAGGAGTAATTCTAGGCAGAGAGAACATATATGCAAAGGGACCAGAGAAGCAATAGGGTAATGCATTTTAGTGCCACAAGCAGTTTGGTATGACTGCAGCATAGTTTATTGGTGGCCTTGTCAGAGGACATCAGCATGGAAAGATGAAGAAATATACAAGAGCCAAACCAGACTGTAAAGAGCTGGATTTACCAGACATTTATCCAAGGCTTAGACATGTATGAATAATGTGCTCCTAGGCCACATCTTTATGAGAAACAACTCTGCAATTAATTAATTACTTCTAAGTAATGGAAAGAGTTGGCTTGCTACCTTTTGGAAGATATCTATAAAAATATCTCTTGTTTCAAAAAAGTAAAACTATAGTGTTAACTATGCTTCCCAGTGTCACCTAGGAAGTAGTCGGCAGAGTGGGAATTGGACCCAATCCTGAGAGGAAAATCTAGGTCTCCTGACCCAAAGATCAGTTTTCTTCCCATGATGCCATTTCGCTAGGCCACAAACAGCAGCCTTTTAAAATGAGGACTAAGGATTTAAATAAAGTGCACAGTTTTCATATGGTCCCTAGAAATTAAATCCTAAGAGGAAAATGTTCAACACTATGGCGGAGCAGTACGGGAACCAGATCATCCTAATAGGTGGCTGCTAGTCAATTCCACATCAGGACTGCCTGCCCCAGAGAGCAAACATTCATTAAAACCCCACAGGGCTTTAGCTGTAGCCAACCAAGAGGAAGAAAAGGGCCAAGACTCAGACAGCTTCTACTTTGGAGTCACATCTGCAGGACAGGTCACCTGGTTAAAATCAAAGCGGTTTCCCTGGGGAGCTAGATAGAGTAGCTCTATAAAGATGCTCCTGCAAGCACAGATGCTTCTTGCCTTTTGGCTGTGTGACTGGCTGAAAGCTATGTGACAGAGAGTGGAATCAGAATAAAACTCTAACACACACACCTCACAGAGAACTCATGAGCATACAATTACACAAAGCAACAGCCACAACCCAACAAAATCACCTCCACTGATGCTGGCAAAAGAGTGGGCGAAGGGAACTCTCAGGACTACTAACACAAGTGTAAATCTCGGCAAGATTTGTCCAAGTTAAATACATAGAGCCTTGGATCTAGCAATCCCATTTCTAATAATATGGAGGGGTATATGTACAAGACAGTTCTATATGTGAGTTCTATATTTGAAATGATATTCATGATAAATTGGTGCTGGGAAAAGCAAATGAAGGATAATATCATGATAGATATATTAGATTAGTAGACACAAAGATACATTAATCTGAAGTGACATTGCTATAAGCTCTTTCCACACATTAATTCATTTAAACCTCACAACAAACCTAGGGCGAGGATACTATTGTTACTTTTGACTTACAAATAAAGAAATTAAGCTGGTTACAGAGGGTTAAAATATATTAACCAAAGTTGGGTCTGTTCAGTAGAATGGAGAGGGTGAGGGGCCAACTATCAGTTTTTCCTGTATATAGTTCTATATTATTTTATTTCTCTTTAATGAACTATCATTTTTATGAAGCTAAAATAAAGTAAGGAAGAAAGAAAAAAATACTATGAAAATCTGTTTAAGAAATCCAAAACACTTAGACCCACGAACTCTCTTGTACTGACCCCGGGCCACCTCCCTCCTAACCCCCACAGTGCATTTCTCTGTTCTGTCTTTGCGTGCTGCCCCGTCCCACTTTGAAAGGACAGAATGAACCTGGCTCCCCTTGTTCCCAGAGAGATGATCCCACCAGCCTTCATCATGAGGAAATGTGTACTGATATTCAGACTAAAGGCTCCTTTGCTCAGCTGCATTCCACGATGTGTGCTACGGTAAAAATGCAGAACAAGGTATTTTATGTGACCCATTTAATAGTAACTACCACTATGATGCAACTGTGTTATGACATGTGTTTATAGGTACTGATTAGGCTAATATTCTAATCACTTCAACTAGAATGAAGAAGTTGGCTTTGGTGATTCTTTCAAAACATGATCCAGTTGCAATCAACATCCTGTACCATATCCAAAAGGGTGCAATGTGTGGCATTACATCAAAACTTGAAAAGCATGGTTTAAGTCAGTGATGGCGAACCTTTTGAGCTCGGCGTGTCAGCATTTTGAAAAACCCTAACTTAACTCTGGTGCCGTGTCACATATAGAAATTTTTTGATATTTGCAACCATAGTAAAAGACTTATATTTTTGATATTTATTTTATATATTTAAATGCCATTTAACAAGGAAAAATCAACCAAAAAAATGAGCTCACGTGTCACCTCTGACACGCATGTCATAAGTTCGCCATCACTGGTTTAAGTAAGTGAGATGGAGCATGAGGCCAATGGGGCTTAATTTTTCCACCCTCTGGCCTTGTAAGAGGATTACCATAATTCATTTCAGCAATATTATTTCATGGGCTGCACATCCTTCCCTCATTTAACATCCAGGTGCTGAATATTATGTTTATGAATATTGCCGTGTCCCCTGCGAAATACATTTAACTATCAGTTCCTGTGTCAACCATAAATACATAACTACTAATATCACATAACAGGAAGTCACTTATTACCTAGGGAGTGGATTTCAGGTTTTAAAATAAGAGACAAAGATCACCCATAAAGGTAGAGCTGCCCATAGGGTGAGCATTGACTTTTAAGGTTTACTTTGTCCAAACAGTAAGCATTTCTTTAACAACCCCAGCGACAAGCTGACTGTCACAGGTGAGTAACCTCCCAGCTCAACAAACAGGCTCAGTGGACGGCTTTGTTTCATTGAAGAAAGCAATTAGGCTTTAGTGTGCTGGGAAGTGGGAAACAATTTCACAGATTAGTAGAGCTGAGGGCTCTGGGTGCTGGTGATCGTGTGTGGCAAGAACCACTTTCCCCATTCTTTCTGGGCCAGCAGATCAGCAGATGACAGCATGCACGACATAGAGGCAGCCGCTTCCACTGACAGGCTCTTCACAACAATGATAGCAACTATTAACCCACACCCCCACTGTGTTCCTCATAAGCAAATGGTGGGATGCGGTATGTAGAGCAGGAAAGACAAAGTTTTAAGAAAGAACTTCAAACAGCATTGCTGTAGACATGCTAACTGTACTGGGCACACAGGCAGAACAGGGGGTATAAGTAAGCAGGAGGAAGAGGAGGGTATCATGGCCCATGTGGGAAATCAGGAAAGCTGGATGCTACTGCATAAGTTATTTTTCTACTTATTTTAAAATGTTGAATACATAATCATGACAGAAATAGAAAGAAAGTGGTCTTGAACCTACATTTGGCCTGCAAGCATATTTTTTTAGCTGACACTTCAAAATTTAAAAAAATTAAAAAACCATAGCCGATTTTTAAAAATGAGATGTTACATAAAAATCTAGAGTCCCAACTTGTCTTGAAAACTCAGAGAATCTGGTGCCTCTGGACCACTACCTTCCATGTAGCAGGGGCTTCAGAGGAGTAATGGCTGCTCCGCTCAAAGACCCAGTTCACTACAGTCCACAATTGCAACGCCCCTATTGCTTTTCAACACCAGGGATGAACATCGGTTGCACTTTATCACTGCACTTGACCTATTATTTTATAATAGCAGAGGAACATTTCTCTGTATCCTGGTCCCTATACGAAGAAGGAAATCAGAAGGGTGGCAAGAGAGCCAAGACATTTCCTTTTTGACTCCTGACCTGCTATGCTCACTGTCATGACTGGTCTGGCTTCTGTGGGCACCTGCTGTCGATGGTAAGTAGCTATGAGAATGGGCTTTCAAAGTCAGGCAGACATGGGAACAAATCCTGGTTCTTCCACTTAATACTGTTTGGCCTTAAATGAATCATTTGATCTCTCTATAAATCTGTTTTCCTATGAGTAAAATAGGAATAGTTATGGCTATATCTATCTCCTATGTCAAATTATTAAGATTAACTGTAGGCACGCCTGCACACACACATATTAGCATATAATGAGAAGATAAAATGTATTAGGAAAAGAAAGCTGAGGTAATTCAAGAAAAATTCAAGAAAAAAAATATTTTTTGACTGAAAATATATAAGAAAATTAGATTAGCAGAGGAGAACAATTTGTTTGGATAAACTGAAGAGTCTTATCAGTAATCTAGTTCTTTCTCCAAAATATCCAGGAGGTTTATATACATTTATATAACCAGGCTTTTAGTCTTTGCTACTGGAGTATATATCTGATCCAACAGAAATCATTCTCTCTGGCCCACATGGACCACTGACAAATTATAGTCATCGATATTTGAACTTTTTTTCCCCAAAGGAATTATTTCAGTAAGTCCTAATAACATGTGTGCTGGAAAGGGGTAATTAAAATGTTAGGTAAAAACAATTCTAGTCCTACTGACTACTAGCTAGGTGACTTTAAAGAATCAATCACCTTTACTTCTCTGATCTGCGTCTTCATCTGTCAAAGAGTATAGCAATTACTTCATTTTTTAATTGAATTTATTGGGGTGACATTAGTTAATAAAACATACAGATTTCAAGTGTACAACTCAATAAAACATACCCAAAGTCAAGTTTCTTTCTGTCCCCATTTATCCCTTCTTTGCCCACTTCCACCTCCCCTCATCCTCCCTTCCCCTCTGGCTATCACCATACTGTTGTCCATGTCTGTGTCATATATATATATATTGCTTAATCTCTTCACCTTTTTTTTTTCACCCAGCTCCCAACTCCCCTCCCCTCTGACATCTGTCATTCTGTTCTATGTATCTATGCTTCTGTTTCAATTTTGCTTGTTAAATTACATGGATGGACCTGGAAATTATTATGCTAAGTTAAATAAGCCAGTCAGGGAAAGACAAATACCATATTATTTTACTTATATCTGGAATCTAATCAGCAATTGCTTCTTAAAGGGGTTGTGGGGAGGCTAAGGTGGCATGGTGTCTGCGAAGCACATCAACGTTCCCAGCACAGAAAAGAAGCGGAACACGTGGTGATTCCATTCACCTTTATTCTGGGATTCATTTGAAAACCTTCCCACTCAGATTTTAAAAAGAACAAAAAGGTGACATTGGTTTTACTTTTAAATGAAAACCAGAGTAATTTCAAACACTGATGAAATGGCACTAAGATTATCTAAATGTACATATTATCAAAAGCACCTATTTACAAGATGCATTAGAATAATAAAAAAGAAGTTACTGCATCATCTATTTCATTTTTATAGAATGTACATGGCTCCTTTCACAGGATTAGAAAATGAGCAGCTTAAAATGATCAACATATTGAAAATACATCGTATAGAAAATTTTGTTGTGATTCCTAAGACATATGGCTTGGTGTTAACATTTTTCATTACTTCATATATTATAGTGTGCAATGTGCTGCAAAATGCTTCCAAGCCCAGGCAATTTTCCCAATGATTCACTAAAGCAGGAATAATTCAAGATAATGAGCGCGTATTAAGTATCTATTTTGTGCAAGGTATTGTGCCAGATAAAAACAAGATCGGATCCTTGCCTCACACTACATGCCTGCAGTGCAATGTTTCTGGGAGTGTGATCCTGGGACCATCTGCATCTGAATCACCAGGAGAATGTTTTAAAACTGCATGTTTTTTGCTTCCTCTCATAGACTCAGGAATTCAAAATTTTGCAGTCTGGCCCTGGCATCTGCATTTTAACATGCCAGATGATTTGTGTGCCCCCTAAGGCTGAAGAGCCGCTACCTACTAACACCAACTGAGTTAAAGAACTAAACTCAATTCCATAAGTAAATGGTGCACCAGTGAATAATCTAACTATATCCTAGAACATTAAAAGCATTAGAACAGACACAGACCTTAAGAAGTCATTCACCCAACCACTTCATTGTACTTGTGGAGAAATTAAAGCAAGTACCTGTCAGAGAGGAGGGGTTGGGGACTGGGTGAGAAAAGTGAAAGTATTAAGCAAAGAGAAAAAAAGACTCATGGACACAGACAACAGTAAAAATAAATAAAGTCCCTTCATTTCTCTAAAGTGATTACCTAACTCAATTGCTATCATACTTAAATGAAACAACCATTCATTTGGAAAAGCAAACTCTGATTTTCTTTCTAATAAATGAACTAGCCATGTTATGTGTATATGAAGGAGGACTGCTACTTAGCCTTGACAGAGGCAACTTCATTTAAATACAGAGTGGCTTGGAAGGCATATATTGCAAACAGAGTGGTGCGCTCCAGAGCATGAGTGGGGTTGGGGGGTGGTTATTATTATTAGTTTCTTTTAGAGGGAGGGAGAGAGAGAGAGAGAGAGAGAGGGAGAGAGAGAGAGAGAGAAAAAGAGAGAGAGAGAGAGAGAGAGAGAGAGAGAGAGAGATAGAGATCAATGATGAGAGAGAATCATTGATTGGCTGCCTCCTGCAGCCACCTACTGGGAATTGAGCCCTCAAACCCATAATGTGCCCTGATTGGGAATTGAACTGTGACCTCCTGGTTCATATGTGGATGCTCAACCACTGAGCTCAACTACTGAGCAACACCAGCCTGGCTGACCAGAAAGTTCTTGACAAATACACTCCATGCCCTAAGTAAGTGCTCAATAAAGATTTACGAAAGGGTTTTTCCTTCCAAGTCAGTCTATTCCATTTTTTCACATCTCTGCTTCCTTAGATTTTAGCTTCCTTCCTGTCCAACCTTCTTGTATTCTTTTCTGTTTCCTCCTTTGGGAGCAGCTCTTTTACTGGCCATGCTGCGGATGTTTTCATGCAAGGTGTCAGTGGTAGGTAGCACACAGCAGAATACCCAACCCTGAAAAGATATCCCAGGAAAAAATAAATATTATCTTTTTCAACTGATATTGGCAGAAAACAAAAGTTGGGAGAGAGGAGGGAGAAGACATTGTGTTCAGCTTAAGAACAGCCAAAACAATCATTTAGGAAACAGCATCTGCTCTTCCAGCTGGCCCCACCTCTTCTTCCAAACGTAACTGGTGCTACTTCAACTTGCCACTGTGCTCATGTCCCTGGCGCATTGCTTCCAACCCCACAAGCACCTTGGGAGAGCATCTCCCTTTGGGAAATAATCACTTTTTGGATTCAGCGTCTTTGACTTGCTATTTCCCCAGCTGTATGTATCCCAGAGTAGTGAAAACATATTGCTTATTATTCATAGAGTATATAAAGAATGGCTTGCCTTGAAATTTTGAGATAAGGTAATCCTTGTAAAATGTCAGTTTGATTTAAGTCATTCACTCAGGCAAACACAATTCTGAGAACACCCCACTGAAACCACCCAAGAATTAAAGTTCTTGTGATGGATGAGGGAGCAGGATATAATTGGTGTTTTAATAAATGCATTCTGACTTGGTAATCTACCTAGATTTATCACCAGAAAATGCCCCTGTCTAAATAAAATTACTAAGTTATGGTATAAAAACAATGACAAATGCCTTGTAATTGGCTGTTATACAAGTGCTGGCACCAGGAACACAAGCAGGATATTGGTGTCTAGAACTGTTTTCAAAATGCTGAGTGACAGACAAGCAACAGAAAAGGATGGTTGACCATTATGTATCTACTTCACATGGCCTTGAGTCAGAATAGGTAGCAAATCAAGCTCTCACTGAGGAAGCTGTATCTGGGGTACAGAACTTTGGGGGATATGGCTAACTAGGTCAGCATCCTTCCATATGGTCTAAGGAAGAGAAAGAGACCTACCCTCCCTGTAAATGAAGCATGAACAGCCTTAATGCTGCCACATACAAAGGACTGGGCACATCACATATGGATGTATGTATTCATTTATGTAACTAGCTTTTCACTTAGCATGACACTATGAGTATCTTCCCATGTCATTAGATATTCTTCTTAAACATGTCTTCATTTTAAATAGTATTCTTCTATAAAATACCATAGCCTGCTTAATAAATTCCCTGTTGTTGGGTATTAACTTGTTTTCTTTTATCCCTCCATTATGTTTATCATTCATTCAGTAAATAAAGATGATAGGGAATTTGACTTTTGATGTTGTTCAATAGTATCACTCTTTTCCCCAACCAAACATTCAAGTTGAACACATAGGGCTGTACTATTTGGAGACAGGGCTGAGATGGAGCTGTGCCAAGCAATGAGAATAAATAGCACTTGCTAAAATTTTCCAGTGTAGCCTATTGTATTTTTCATGGAAATAGGAGAACATAAATCTATTTTGGATCTATTTGAGATCATTAAAATATGGATCTTCTAACTTTCAAGCTGCCTAAGTAAGTGTGAAGATGAGTACATGGCTTACTACATAGATTCCCAAGTCAACACACAACCAAACGAAAACATTTAGATGGAAATCAACAGCTCAGAGAGCCTGGTCCTGGCTCCTTTCACAAACATTAGCTCACAGCTTTGATGATTATCAGCTTAATAAAGTTAATGGTACTTTTGGATTTTATATACATAACGGCCCAGAGTTTAGCCAGACAATTTGTTTCTAGTCGCACATTCTCTGCTTTGTTCCTCAGAGAGTAGAGATTTTAGATGACATTTAAGAGTCAGAGAATATGATAAGTAGACAAGGGACATTGATTGAAATTCTATCAGGGGACTCACTCCAGGTTTTTTATTAAAGATTCACTGAGTATGTATACAAATGTTTTTCTGCCCAGGGCTTTTATGGCTAACTCAATATCCTAGGTCCCACATGCTTTTCACTTCAAATGAGGTAAGATTACCCAATCCCTATTCACATTTTGTCCAGTTATTTTGGAAGACTTCAGGTCCTGCTATCAGAGTCTCTCTCAGTTACTTCCAGGGGATCCCCAGAGTTTACTCAGCTATGCTCAAGAACAAGTATACTCATATTTCTCACCTGTATCATTTTTACAATCAATGTCCATGCTTTGTTTAGACATGTATGTTTGCTCCCAAAGTTGATAGTTGCAAGAGTAATATCTGTTCAATGACACAGTGACCATCTCTGTGTCTCTCTGTCCTACTCTCATTTAAGTCTTTGAAAATAAATTCTTTAGCTCCTGCTCACTCTCTTACTTCACTAGTATTCAAATACAGTCAAAGAAGCCAGGTGAAGTACTCATGGCATATGATTCTGTCTTATTCCAGGCCATCAGTACCTAAAATTCTTCCTACTCCTTTAGTCAACACACAGCAAACCCATAAAAATAGATGCCTGATTGACTCCTCAGGGCAATAAATTCACATACTGCTCAAGTGTAAATACAAGTTTGGGTTCAGAGGAACAACATCCTCTCAATACATATCATAAATCACATCCTTCCAGAGAGAATCAGAGTTAGGGAGAATCATTTGATTTCACTTTGAGATCAAATGGTTTGTCTGATTTTGAGAACCTAAGCCAGGGAGCATCCATATTAAATCATTTGGAGTTAACAAAAAGAAAATTCTTTATGAATATGCTAAAAACGATTTTCCAATTAAAAATAAGTGACCAACACTAGCCTAGACTTGCACTTGTGGCTTGCCTCACCACAGTTGGGAAATGGTCTGAGAACCCAGAATAACGAAGTGGAGCTTAAATTCACTGAGGAGGAGGAGCAGAGAGATGCTTGAGATGATAGAACAGAACAGAAGCCAAAGCAGATTACACAAATCTCATTTCCTCTGCCCAAATCCCTTCCATTGGTTTTGAGATGACTTACACCAAGCATAAAAATCGTATTCAGGGGGGAATCTAAATCAATGAGTGAAGTTACCTGGAAGGTTATCAGTGAGCACAAGACAGATATTTTGCCCCAGTCTCTTTCTTTTTATAAGGTCCCCAGGGAATCCCCTTCCAGGATATATGAGGCTTCTATAAGTAAGTCATTTTCTCTTTGGATTTCTATCAATCTTCAAGCGTCAGCAATAGATATACCCATAGAGGATGCATCAAACTCTTAAAGTGCAATGTCTCCCCAAGATAAAAATTAAAGGCAGTTCCTCCTCCTCCTCAGGACACCGAAATATGGATTCAGTTCTCAGTCCCCACAAGAAAACTACAGCTGCCCTGTTAACCATGGTATCTGGAGGAAGACACACACACACACACACACACACACACACACACACACTTACTTTAAGAAGTCACTTTGATGCCAACTTTGATTCCTTCTTCTCCCTTATGCCCCAGATCCAATCAGTTTTATCAATGCCACTTCCTAAGTATCACCATAATCTTTTTTCTCTATCCCATTTACTTTTGTGAATAGTAAATATATTAGAATCTTTCACTAAGTTACTGCAGTAGCCTCTTAACTAATCATGCCCTCTCCAGCCCATTCTCCACTTGTAACAAAATATTAAGCTTCAAATCAGATCAATATATTGTTCTGCTTAAAACCCTTAAGAGGCTCCTCACGTCTACAGAATGGAGTCTGTACTTCTTAGAATAAAATACCAGATCACTACCTGGCCTCTGGCCTATACCTAAGCCACAGCTCTGACCACTTCTCTCCTCTCGCTGCTCAATCCAGCCAGCTTGGGCACTAAAATTCCCAGAAACACCATGTTTCTTGCCACAACCAAGTCTGTGCTTATATAGTACCCTCTGACTGAAATGCCCTTGTCACCTCATTTAATCCTATTCATAACTGTCAAAATTTTAATAGCTAACAACAGAAGAGTTTTACATTTTACAACAAACTTCAAAAATATATTTCCTTTTTAAGAAATATTAACTGATTTGAGAGATAGACATTTTGTTCCACTTATTTTTTTCACTTATTGGTTGATTCTTGTAAGTGCCCTGACCGGGGACTGAACCCACAACCTTGGTGTACTGGGACAACACTCTAACTGAGCTTACATGGCCAGGGCCAAAATCATATGTTCAAGTTTGATCTTAATAAGCATGAGATATTGACAGTCTAGTATAACTGGCACCATTCTCAGAGAGGTACTTGCCCATAATTAAACAGTCAAGAATTTGTCCATAGGCCAGGATTCTTTCCACTGCTCCTGAAAGCTTGCTCTGGGCCTATTTTTATAGCCATGTTTTCTGTTGCAAGTGACAGAAAATACAACCTTAAGTATCTTAAAGAACAATGAAATCTATTTATTCATCTAATTGGTAAGTCCAAAGAAAGGGCTAACTTTAGGAGTGTCTCAAACAATACCACCAGGTCCAAGTCCCTCCACATCCCTCGGCTCTGCTCTCCTCCACAATGACTGCATCCTCAAGCTCCACTGATGGTAATATAGTTGCCAACAGCTTGGAACCAATCAACATTCAGATCTAAGACCAACTAAAAAGCAATGTGTGCCACTGTCTCTCAGCAATGTCTGAACATAACTACTCACATGTCTATACCTGAACCATCTATTGTGGCCACAAGAATATGATGCTGTAATTGGCCAGGTCTCAGTTACTTACTCATTCAATGATTAAAAAGACATTGTCCCTGGCCAAGTGAAGCCTATAAAGTGACAATTTCAGTTGGATAACTTCCTATCTTTACACCATTACTGGCTCCAGTTTTCCCACTGTAAAAATAACATGAAACAGTTTGCAGGGGCACACTGGCCATGTACTCTGAGTACACTAGGCAAGATAGAAAATGCCATCAGTTGCCATGACAACCTATCTGGATTCTTAGAGTATGTAGCATTTTTTATATTATCAATCAGAAGATAGATTTACTTTGCAATGCTATACAACATTGACCCCATGGAGAGGAAAATATGGATGAAATAACTAGAGATGACATTGAAGAAACACAGTTTATATTGCCACTACTAGCACTACAAAAGTTTGGAAGCAGAGCTAAATTGTTTTTACAAATTGAATTCTATAATTATAACTAGATGAATTCCTTTAAAACCACCAAAAACTTGATTACGTGTAAAATGTTCATCAACCACATTTACTCACTGGAGACACATACTTTCATTGCATGTTGAGGATAGAATGGGCCTATAAGTCATCTAGGACAACCCCATGAGCTCACAGATGAAGACCGTGAGAGTCACAGAGCACAAGTAGCGTGCCCAAGGTTTCACAGACCTCGTGACAGACCTCACACCAGAACCTGGCTCTCTAGGTACCTACAGCAGTGCTCATTCAACAACACCAACTAGTTAAACCACTGGTGCTAGGCCATTCACAAGAGTACTTACACATTTTGTAATCTATAAACTATATTTTCATTTTAAAGCCGATGGATTAAATTCAGCTAAGAATTCTCCATCTTGACCATGCCTCAAAGATGAGATGACTGACTAGTGTTATTATAATAGATACCACAATATAGTAAATACCTGATAATTTATTCACTTCTTTGTATATTCCCTTATTTCCTGCCCCCAAAGGTCTTGTAGACTTATCAGTGGAAGCTGATAACATTCTTTTTTAAAATGCATTTTTTTTATTGATTTCAGAGAGGAAAGGAGAGGGAGAGAGACAGAAGCATCAGTGATGAGAGAGAATCATTGATCAGCTGCCCCCTGCATGCCCCACACTGGGGATCCAGCCTATAACCCAGACATGTGACCTGACCGGGAATTGAACCATGATCTCCTGATTCATAGGTTAAGGGCCAACCACTGAGCAACACCAGCTGGGAAGAAAGCTGATAACATTCTTGATAACAAACACTAATACTGCATTCCTGAAAAATACATGTAAATATTTCCCCCAAAATCAATAAAAGATATACCAGGCCTAGTTCATAAATGAGTGAATTACATGTAATCTTCAATATATTTATTTTGAAAAATGGGATAGAGCTTATATTAGTTTGTGAGGACTGATGTAACTAAGTACCACAATCTGGGTGGCTTAAACAACAGAAATTTATTTCTTCCCAGTTCTAGAGGCTAAAGTCCAAGATCGTGATGTTAGAAATAGATTTAATATGCTAATGTCAAGCTTAAACCAAATAATTGGTCCTATTTTGAACCTCGTGTTTGAGAAAACAGTAATGAAGGCTTCCTTCTTTAGGAACCAGAGCCCAGCAACCTAAAATGACCTCGCCTTTGCTTTGCCTACGCCTTGTGCACAGCGATGCTCAGCTTACATTTCTCAGTCATCTTGCAGCCTCTGCTCCAGTCAGCCTCACTGCAAAGCTTACTGGAAACATGTCATGCTCTCTTTCCCCTAGAGGCATTCATACATGTTAGTGCCCCTCCATGAAGCACCCTCCTCATCCTCACCTGGGAAACACTACCCTTTAGCCTTGTCAGGCCATCATAGAAGTCTCCCTAATGTTTCATATTTGTGGTCGGTGTTCTGCCACTGGGCCATCATAGAACACTCCCCCATCACTGAATTGAAATATTGAAATTGCCTATTATAATTGTTGTCTTCTTGAGAATGTAAGAACCTTGAAAACAGAGAAGAATCTTGCTCATTGCTGTATTCCCAAAGCCTAATAATACTGTGCCTGAATCTCAAAGAATGCTTATTGAATGAGTGATGGGTGACACAGTTGTTCCAAAAACTATGTCAGAGACACAGTCAATAGGAACTATTTACAGATGTAGATATTACATACGTTTATGGAAATAGTCTTTTATGCCCATAAAGTGATATAGGATTCATTCAGTGAAGCACAATGTGAAAACGTCAAGTCAGATGTGAAACTAACCTAAGAAATCTGGTTCACTTTTTTTTTCATTTTACAACAGTAAAGCTAAGGCCTAGAGAGTTCCAGGAATTAACACAGCTTAACTATGGGACAGGTGGAATACAACATAGATCTTTGATTCCTAGTTCATTCAACTATTCAGCAGTATTGATTAAGCATGTATATTTGCCCATCATTGGGAATCCAAGGGTGAATAAGAAAAGTAAGGACCCATCCTCATAAAGAATATATTCTGGTGAGGAAAGACAAGCAGTAAACAGATAAAAAAGGAATTACCAAAAAAAATATAATAGAGAGTTTTATGCTATATAAAGTAGTTAGGGAAGACTCCTCAGAAGATGTGGTATTTGACCTCAAGTTCAAGAAAGTGTCAGCCATGTGAAGACCTCGTTGCAATAAAGTGGAAAAAGGTTGGAGCACTGGTGTAAAAGAAAGGAGGTGAGAATGTTGGGAATGCAAGGAGTAATGAGGAAAATCACAGAAGATGAGGCTGGAGCCACAGGC
The DNA here is from genome assembly GCF_000327345.1 of Myotis davidii. Lineage (NCBI taxonomy): Eukaryota > Metazoa > Chordata > Mammalia > Chiroptera > Vespertilionidae > Myotis > Myotis davidii. The sequence continues at coordinate 2,930,904 of NW_006300372.1, read as the reverse complement.
AGGGGCCAAGTGAGGCAGGGCCTGGAAGGCCAGGGTAAGCAGTGTGGATTTATTCTGAATAATAAGTCAGTGGGAAGCTCTGAGGCGGAGTGATATCACTGATAGATCTTTAGCTGAGACCTTTTTCTCAAAGCACAGTGTCTTTGATTTACCCAGGCCTTATTGTTAATCTGATAAATGAACAGGGTCAAAATTTTCAGAATTGACGTAGCAAATGAGCCAAGGATTTGTTTCTAATTTATTTTCCAGGAACATTAGAAGTTTTGTAGTTATACATATAAATTTACTTATTTGATAATGCTTTCTGAGAACAATCTCACTGGATCATAAGTGCTTAAATCATACAGTGAGCTGGGCCTTGCAAATTCAACCAAATTATAGTCTCCAAAATGTGGTTCTAGTGAGGATTCTCTCTGCCAGCAATATGCAGAGACAGTGGTGGTTTACAAAGATTATTCAGATATCAGCCATTCTTCTCCTGACTTTGTGTTTTATCCAAGCAAGTCCATAGACCAAAGAGCAATGATGAGAAATCATAGCTGAGATATTAATACCTTCCCTTGAACATACCCGGTTACTCAAGGTCCCCAACTTCCAGTTTATATTAAACATGAATTTAATGAGTTTAGTGATAAATTTCGAAAGAAGCCCTAAGTGAAAATATTTTCTGCTTTATCTATTCTAATATTTTCAACCCCAAATTTGGTTGGCAGAATAGAAAAAAATTAGGAGAAACAAGATGAAATGTTTAGAAACTCTAATAACCCTACACATGCCATTTTTCCAACTGCCTCCCTCCTCGCACACTTCCTATCAAAGACATGGACTTAACAATGGAATGCATACTCAAGGGCCCTTCATCAGCTTTGCCCAAAGCCTTCCTAACCCCAGGGCTAAGGGAACCAAGTTCTCCCTTTATTTTTTTAAAAAATATATTTTATTGATTTTTTACAGAGAGAAAGGGAGAGAGATAGAGAGTTAGAAACATCAATGAGAGAGAAACATCCATCAGCTGCCTCCTACACACCCCCTACTGGGGATGTGCTGCAACTCAGGTACATGCCCTTGACTGGAATTGAACCTGGGACATCTTCAGTCCGCGGGCGGATGCTCTATCCACTGAGCCAAACCAGTTAGGGCCCAAGTTCTCCCTTTAAAGACTAGCTAAAAATCCTGTCCTCGTGCTTGTGGGAGACAGTCAAATAGTGTTTAATGATAATGATTGGTCACTTGAAAGTGGATGGGGAATAAGATCAAATCCTGACTAGCCTCAAGTTTGAGAATGACCAATCATTTTCTCTGCCATCTTGTTTCATGGAAAGGTAGGTGGCAGGTAAAAGAAAGATTCCAGGGGTTTATATTGGTTGGCACATTACTGGCTTAGCTGGACTCACCCTGGCTAAATCCTCTGCCTTTTTCTCTCTCTAATAGCTTTCACCCTCCATCACCATCCACTGGTTGCTGCTGAATGAGTGTTGTTGGCCAGATTTTGTGAAACAGGTGCCTGCTTGATTATTTGCACGAATGTAATGTATGTGTTATTATGAAATGAGATGAACCATAACTAGTGCACCTGGGCCCAGGATAATAAGGAAGAGGGGGGTGGATCTTGCCTTTTGACAACTAGGGTAAAAATCTGTCACTTATAAATGGACATTTTAAGAACAGATGATTGGAAAGGCATTCAAAAGATGCCCTATTATGGAGTTGATTTTTTACTCCTTTCCTCAGTTCAAGTCATAAATAACTCTCTGACCTTTAGGGACTTATTTTTTTCCTTCTTGGCATATCATAACAAACTAATGTCCTTCAGAGGCAATAAATTTGAGACAAAGTATGAAACTAACCAACTGTGCCTCATGATGGGAAAACATCAATCACTGCCTCTCAGCCACTGCTTAGGGCTAGAACAACCTTTGTCCAAACTAAAACACTGTGTGCTCGGTGTGGGTTTCCTTTAATCGGGCTGAAATAGCCCTGGGAATTCTCAGGGTTCTTTCTCCTTACTTAAGTGATTCCCACTGTGGTTAGGCAACAAGGTCTAGGATAGTCAAGTTCTTTGCTAATGCAAATAGCTTTCTTTGCAGGGTACTTGCAATATCTTTAGGTATAACCAGCTCCCATAGTTCACCATAATGAAATAGAATATCAATAATTTTCTGACTTTTCAGCAAACCCACCCAATAAATAGAAACCAGATCAGCTTTGTTTTTTCATCCACTCCCTCAGAAACTCAGATTTAATTAGGATTTCCCACGGAGCTTAGTACCACCAGTAGCTTCCAAATGGCTATTGGGGAGAAATAAGACGCACAGCCTGAGCAGGGAGCCCAGTCCTTCTACTAGAGATCCCCACTGGCCCCTCCATCCCAATCCATTTGTGAAAAACAGAGCTGCCAACAAAAGCCAACAAAACCAGCAGTATCAGGAAGCAACTCCCTACAGATGTGGTGCTGTTAGAATGGTTGGTCCTGGAGCTTGGAGTTCAGAGCTACCAGATGAGCTGTGAAAAGCAGGGAATCTAAGTCCCCACCTTGGCAGGATGAGGATTCTCATGTGTTATGTAGAAAGGAAACTAAGACAGAGGTCCAAAGAAGTGCCTTCAGGCACAATGAAGGCTCATTTTGTGGAAATAGTTCCTGGCAGGTCTCCATCCCTACTGAGGATAGAACAGAGGAATGAGGTTCGTGCTGTGACAGCGGGGATTAAGGCATCTTGGAAAGTAATTTTCTAAACATCACAGGGTCCTAGGAAGATCTTTTCAGCTCATGACATTCTCATTGGCCTTAATCCACCCCAATATCCGGCAAAATATGGTGTGTAGGAAACCATGCTTAAACTTTCTGTTGACTTTACTATAATTTCCAAACTACATTTTATAAAGGCAGTACCAAAGCCAAATAGGTTTTATTTAACATGATTACTAATTTCCAGCGGCAATATTGTAAGGTGGTTTAAAGCTTGGCCTTTGGAGTTAGAATGTCTTAGGTTCAAATCCTGACTTTGGTATTTTATATCTGATGATCATGGTAATTTAGGCAAATTACTTAACCTCAGCTTCCCCGTGCAAAAAAAATAAAGTGCTTAAGAGAACACTGTTACACTAAAATACTTAATAAATATCAACGAAGTATTGTTATTACTACTACTGTTCATTTCTGAACCCTACTCATAATACAGGAAAGATCTGGCATAATTTGTTTCTGACATAAAATAGCCAGGTGGCCGAATGTGCTGACAGCACTTTGTGCTCTGGCCATCTCTGCATCTGCTGAAGGGGCGGGTAATTCAGCCTGTCTGCATCCAGCTGTGTTGACCGAATCCAGGGACCAGAAAAACCTCCCTGCCTTTGTCTCTAGTGTAAGTTTCTCCACCCTCCACCAACATAATGAATATCAAGCAAACCTGCCCCCTCTTTGCCACAGTGAGTTTCTGTAATAGAACCCTCCCATCACGCAATGGTAACAAATTCCTTGTCCTGGCATCTCAACAAAGATGAACACCTATGGGTTTTGCCTACTCAATTTTCCTCTGTAATCGTGCAGTTCTGCTTTTCTCTCTCCAAAGATGTCCATACCTGCCAACTCAGATGTACCAGTATTACAGTCTTAGTACCCTTGTGACACAGACAGAAAAGGAGATGCCATGCACAAACGATGGTTGAGAGATATTCTCCATCATCAGAATATTTACCAACCAGATTGTATACATCTCCAAGTGAACAGGGGGAAGTACTCATTGAAATGGAGGATGACCAGATACGCAAACAACCAGAGTATGGGGAAAGACAAAATATAGCTGTGAATATGATGATAATAATATCAATATTAGTTGATATTTATCTATTACATGTTTATTACTATCGGTGGAAGTGGGGGCTTCTCCCCATTTCACTCTATGTTTCCATGTCAGTCCATGAAGAATAGCAGTTTTCTCTTCTTCCCCCCGACACCATTAACTGTTCTTTCCCCATCCTCCTACTCTCGTTTCCCATAAAGAAGTGTCTTACTACATGGATCCCAGTAGTGCGGAGACATTTTTCAGGCTCTGTGTTGAGATGGTGAGAGTGCTGGGTGTTAGAGATTTGGTTCTATGCTCTGCACCTCAGGGCACATGCCTGCGGTAAGGCCCTGGGAATGCACAAGGGCTGCCCCCAAGGCCTAGCCCTGCCTTTCATACTATTTGAGCTCACTTCACAGGCACTTGGGCAGCGTGTGAACCCTGGCTTTACCACATTAGAATCAGGGTGGGATTCAGAAGTCTCTCACACCCTTATTTCTACAACTACAACTTCACATTTGGTACATCTTACCAGAGAGCCCTGCATTGGAAGGGAGGGGAAGAAAGATGAAGCAATACGTGTGGTAATGGTTGAATAATGTCCCCCAAAGATGTCTATGTCCTAATCCTCAGAATCTGTGAATATGTTATTTTACAGAAAATATTAATTTCCTAGGCCACCATATCAAACTATCACAAACTGGTAGCTTAAGACAGCACACATGTATTTTCATAGTTGTGGAGGTAAGACATCCAAAATCAAGGTATCAGCAGGATGAGCCCTTCTTGGAGGCTCAGCAGAAGAATCTGTCCTATGCCTCTCTCTCAGCTTCTGGTGGTTGGTGATAATACAGTCTTTGGCCTTCCCTGGTTTGTAGACACATCACTCCAATGTCTGCCTGGGTTGTCACCAGGTGCTCTCCCTGTATGTCACTTCTGTCTCTGCGTCTTCACATGGTGCTCTCTTCTGTGTGTCTGTGTCAAAATTTCTCTTGTTGTACACCAGTCATTGGATTAGGCCCACCCTCATCCAGTGGAACTTCATTTCAACTTGATCCCATCTGTAAAGACCCTGTGTCCAAATAAGGTGACATTCACTGGTGCTAGGGGTTAGGCATTCGGCTTTTCTTAAAAGGGGCACAGTTTAACCTACAGTACAGAGTAAAAAAGACTTTGCAGATGTGATAGGGATTTTGCAATAGGGAAATTATCCTGGATGACCCCAATGTAATGACAAGGGTTTTTATAAAAGGCAGACAGGAAGGTCAGAAGTCAAAGAGAAGAAGGGTCTTTGACCATAAAGGCAGATATTGGAGTGAAGCAAGCATGAGCCAAGAAATGCAGGCAGCCCAAAAGGCTGGAAGAGGCAAGGAATGGATTCTTCCCGGGAGCCTCCAGAAAAACTCAGCTCTGCTGCTACCTTGATTTGAACATCTTAAACTGCATGTAAGATTTATGGCCTCCAGAACTATAATATAATAAATTTGTGTTATTTCAAGCCACTAAATTGGTGGTAATTTGTTACAGTAGGAATAGGAAAAAGATATGCTAAGTAATTTCAAAAATTAGAATTTTATATTTTGTTTGCCACTAATACTTAGGGACACAGTTCCATTAACAAAGGGGAAATGAGTGATTGGTAGAATTTGAACCCCCAACACATGACACAAACCTGTACCAACTAGGTTACACTACTCAGCAAAGCCCTCTTATGGGATGATCTCATGAACTCTTCAAAACGACCCCTTGCAGAAGGTACTCTTATTATTCCTAATAGAAATCTGAGGCAATTGAAGTCAAGGGACATTAAATAATTTGTAGTAGGTAAATAGTGGAGTCAGATTTTGATCCCAGATCAATCTGACGCCAAGACATATTTTTCTTTATCACTAAAGCCGTACTCTTCTCCCATCCAACTGTAGTCAGATCATTGACCTCCCTGAAAACTAGAAATAATGCCTGGCCTACAAATGCTGTAAAAGTGCCACACTTGTCATTTGTCTTCCTATTGTTCATCTAGCCAACTAAAGAGAGGTGGTGAAAGAGAGGCCAAGTACACATCTTCCTGCCACAGACACTATTGTGAGATACTCAATCAGTCCATCAGAACCTCTTCAAAAGCCAATGGGCAGTTAATAGCGCCAGTTCTCCAACTGGCAGAAGGAAAGTAACAGCCTTGGGCACCTCATGTGCCAGGGAATTCTGGCTTGGGTACTAAGATGAACTGTCCTTTCAAACACTGAATAAGAGAAAATCAACCTCTCTTCCCATTCTTTGGGCTGTTTCTGGGACACTGGAAGGCTGTCCATCAAAGACTGCAAGCTCCATGAGGCACCATGTCTGATGTCTCACTGCTGCTTTTAGGACCTAACACAGTCTCTGGGATATAAATGTTCCAGAAATACTTGATAAGTGAATGAAACAAGAGTCAGATATGCTTAGATCCGGCATATGTTTAGATATCAGCTATGTTAAGCTCATTTCCACATCTGTGACACACAGATTTAAAATCTGGGCAGCAGTGATTTTGCCTTGTGCAGCATAACAGAGCTCAGTCAGATGTTCTGCACAGAAGTTAGTTCTTAATGCATCCATGATTGAGTAGATGAATAGACGAATGAATGGTAAAGGTCAGCTGGAAACATTTTTGTTGAACCTGAGTGATGCTAATAGGGCAAACATTTACCTGTCTACAGAGGGCCCAGGAAGTCCTTCCTGCTCCCACTTCCCAGTGCTGTTGATGGACTAAGGGTCACAGGTTTGGTTCCCCAGGAACCAACAGCTTGGTCAGAGTTAGGTGGAAACAAATGAAAAGTATGATTGGGATAATTTTACCTCCTTTTACACACACTAGTTTGCATGTTTGTGTTTGTATCTGTGTGTTCTTTATGTGTTTTGGTCTAACATAGGAATATGTATAATCCCACACCACGTAGAAGTTAAGAAAATGATGCAAATTTGCAGTATTTCCCCCTCCTCTGGGAGTGCTCTCACTTATTTTTTAGGAATATTCCTATTAAAAATTTCATATCATTGGTGCTATACCCCCCCCCATTATGACAGGAGAACCAATGTTCTATACAAGAATAAGTGAACGCACTTGTGGCAGGGTGTGAGTGTGACACAGAGGTCAGAGAAGCCATCAGAGCCCAATTTGTCACTAATGACCTTGGTCAGGGCATTCTGCCTCTTTGAACTTGAGCTCCTTAATCTTTTAAATTTTTTTTAAAAATTCTTTATTGATTAAGGTATTACATATGTGTCCTCATCCCCCCAATACCGCAATCCCTCCCCACTCATGCCCTCACCCCCCTGTTGTCTGTGTCCATTGGTTAGGCTTATATGCATGCATACAAGTCCTTTGGTTGATCTCTCCCCCTTATTCCCACCTTTCCCACCCTCCCCTACCTTCCCTCTGAGGTTTGACAGTTTGATCCATGCTTCTCTGTCTCTGGATCTGTTTTTGTTCATCAGTTTATGGTGTTCATTATATTCCACAAATGAGTGAGATCATGTCATATTTTAGCTTCTTGGGATATATTCCTAGAAGTGGGGTGACTGGGTCATTTTTAGTGTTTTGAGGAAACTCCATACTTTTCTCCACAGTGGCTGCACCAGTCTGCATCCCCACCAGCAGTGCACAAGGGTTTCTTTTTCTCTGCATCCTCTCCAACACTTGTCGTTTGTTGATTTGTTGATGATAGCCATTCTGACAGGTGTGAGATGGTACCTCATTGTCATTTTGATTTGCATCTCTCAGATGATTAGTGACTTTGAGCATGTTTTCATATGTCTCTTTGCCTTCCTTCTGTCTTCTTTCAAAAAGTAACTATTTAGGTCCGTTGCCCATTTTTTTGATTGGGTTGTTTATCTTCCTTTTGTTAAGTTGTATGAGTTCCCTGTAAATGTTGGAGATTAAACCCTTATCAGTGATAACATTGGAAAATATGTTCTCCCATGCAGTGGACTTTCTTGTTGTTTTGTTGATGGTTTCCTTTGCTGTGCAAAAGCTTTTTATTTTGATGTAGTCCCATTTGTTTATTTTCCCTTTAGTTTCCATTGCCCTAGGAGCAGTATCAGTGAAGAAATTCCTTTGGCATATGTCTGAGATTTTGCGGCCTGTGGATTTCTCTACTATTTTTATGGTTAATCTTTAAATAGGAGGGATTCACACTTGATTTTTACTTTGGTCTATAAGGTCTGATGATATGGCTCCTACTCCCGTTTCCAAACTTTGGCCAAGCACTATTCCCTTCACTCACTCTGCCCCGATCACACTAGCCTTTTTTTCTGTGGTTGTTTTTTTCCCTACGGCTTATGGCCTTGCACTTATTCCCTCTGCCTGGAAATACTCTTCCCTAAAATCACTGGTGTGATGTTCTATATCATGTTAAAATCTGCTGCTACTCATTTTACATCTCTATTTGCCCAAAGTACTGTGACCAATAATGAAACTAAACAAACACACTGATGTGTTACCTGAGGGTTCATGTGGTGGGAGGTTCCCTGCAGCTCTGCCCTGGACAAGAGGTTCTGGTACAAGTATTGGGCTTTGGAACTTTGCCTAATTGGCTGCTACAGAGTTTCCAGCTGGCCACCTCCTCCGTCCCTCTCGGGCTCGTGTTCCAAAGTAGTGGGAATATCACACCTACATGAGGCCAGTGTGTGTGAGCTCTCCCAGAGAGGCTGGATCAATGTTCTCCCTTGATTGGTGTGAGGCCTTCATCCAGTCCAGTGGGTACCTATTCACACGAGAACTCTAGCCAAACCGCCTTACCCTGCTTGAAACAGAGCTGAGAGAAGCTCTTCTTGTTATAAACCAAGGGTGAGTTTGTATCATACACAGAAAACAATCGATATATTTATGAAGAAAAAATATTGGAAGTGATGAGACACTGAGATCATAGCTGAAACAATAAAGGATTTGAACTAAAATTTACAGATTCTCAAAGCAGAAGTGCTGGCACCCAAAATTCCTTAGTTCTCCTCTCTGCTATTAGAGGTAGAATGAATCTTAGATCTTGTCCTATGTTGAGTTTACAACACACAGAAGTACACCCTTTGTGCTAGAAGAAGGACGGAGGATGAGAAAACAAGGTGAGCATAAGAATACCATAATAATTGCTGCTATGTTCATGAGAAACTCATTTCTATGTATGAAATGCTGCTTGTTCATCTGATTTATCAATCAGACTAGTGCAAATTACAATGAATGTATTTCTTGAACTGGAATGGCTATCAATGAAATATACTTCAACAGTTCAATAAGATTTCCAGGATGAGGAAAAGCATTTATATATTTTCATTATTCAAATGATTGCACTTCAACAAATGTACTACTAATTGATGTGGCAGTCCCTACAAAAGGTAAAATGCAACCAACTTGCTTACTGAAAACTAATTGTATTTAGAAATGATTAGAAAGAACTAAGTACAAAAGCCAGAAAAGCCTAATTACTGTCTGTTAAAAAGGTGACTTTCTGACTTTGCATTAAAGCTAGATTCTACAAAATTAAACACACACACACACACACACACACACACGATAACAATTCCCAGTTAATGGCAATTCAAGGAATGGAGCAAATAGCAATGACTGAGATAACTTGGGGGCACAACATAATTTCATGTGACTCATCTGTGTTAGGCAACTTCGATAAAACAGTTCATCTAGTTCGTGAGTATTCCTCAGGCTCACTGTGCAGAGCAATCGTATTGCTTTAATTTTCACACCCCCCTGGCACCACACATCATGCTTCACACATTGTAGGAGTTCAGCCAACATTTACTTCAAGAGAACACACATTGGCGCCCACCCCCTTATATTAGAAAACTTGCTGCCATTTCTCTCTGGTGCCCGCAGATGCACATGGCGATTTTAGGTCACAGGAACTAACTGAGAATCTCCTGTTTTCCTCTCCCAGCAAAGGATTTAAAAATTTATGGTGTAGAGGATATAAATGCAAGGAAATACTGAAATAAAACAACAAAAAACATGGTTGTTTTATACTGTAGCCCTTTCCTAAGTCTTGAAGAAATAAAAATATTCTGAAAAAATAGTACAAATACATAGTTAAAAGAGGTAAATCTATATAAGAATCTATCTCTGAAGTGAATTTAACAAAGTCTGTGTGTGTGTGTGTGTGTGTGTGTGTGCGCGCGCGCGTGCGTAAGTAATATATCCAAAAGTATTTCTGCTGGAAGCTCATTTGTATTAACTACTCTAAATCTTTTTATAGAAGGAGGCTTTTTCACATCTAGTCAAGCTTCAAAACTTGTGAATAAATTTTAAAAACAACTCGGGGTTATGAGATAACTAATATTTTTAGAGCCCATGCTGAGAGGACTTAATGGGGAATTAGTCATGAAGTAAAGAACATTCTCACTTTCTCTTAACAATCTGCCTTGTACTCTGGCTATTTAAATTAGCATGAGCTCATAATCATCTCAGGCTAAAATAAATCAGACTGGACAAAAACGTAAGAAGACTGAGAAAAAAATCAGGATTTAATAAAAATGTTAAAATATATATAACGGCCCTATATATATATAACGGATGCAGGCAGTTCTCTTTACCATCTGATATTCTACCAACATTGCATTGTAAATATGAAAAATACTGGTAAACACATTACTGAATATTTTTTAGAACAATAAATGAGCAACAACTGAATCTAAAAAGCAAAATAAATAAACAAGGAGAACACAACAGACTTATAGATACAGTTAATATTTTTATAGTTCTAGATGGGAGGGATTTGAAGGATGAAAGAAAAAGGTGAAGAGATTAAGAAGTACAAATTGGTTGTTACAGGATAGTCACAGGGATCTAAAGCACAGCATAGGAAATATGGGCAATTACACTGTGATAACTATGTATGGTGTCAGGTGGGTATGGGATTTATCAGGATGATCATTTAGTAAGTTATATAGTGTCTACTCACTGGGTTGTACACCTGTCACTAATATAATATTGTATATCAACCGTAATTGAAAAAGAAAAAATAATAAATTAGCACAATACCCAGTCACTACTGTAAAATAAAACTGTGCAAAATACAGTTGATAGTGTGTGTGTGTGTGTGTGCGTGTGTGTTTTAAGCCTTACCCGAGTATATTTTTTCCATTGATGTTTAGAGTGAGTAGAAGGGAGGGGGAGAGATAGAGAGAGAGAGAAACAACGATGTGAGAAAGACACATTGATTGGCTGCCTCCCACATGTACCCCTACCAGGTCCAGGGATTGAACCTACAAGGTAAAAGCCTTTGGCTCTAACCACTGAGCAAACTGGGTAGGGCCAGTTGATAAGTTTTGGTGTAGGATATCCATTTCTGGCAAGGCCAGCCAGTCAGTAAGTTCACCAGATAGTCCATTGGATTTGGGTATTAAGGATACAAACTTATCAAACCCATGGTTTCATGGTTGAGCTATTTTCATTACTTGTTCATTAAACCAGCTTACCTACATGGTGATATAACCAGTTGCTAGAGTGAGGGCTGGGATTTAAGGCTTCATCTGACATGTCCCATCCAACATGGTTATTTTATTTTTTCAGTCATCTCAAGGAGCATCTGAGACTTGTTCTCCCTATTACATGGGAGATCGATCTTTATCATGGACCATTTGTCTGTGTCTCCATCATTTCCAAAATAATACTTCTATCAAGTGAATCCAACAATGCTGAGAAAATACATACATAAATAATAAACAAAGTAATTGACTGGAAAATGTTACAAGTCACTTTATATCTCAGGTTGGAAAGTAGGCTGATTTTTCTTCGACAGATTGGAACACTGATCAGCACAGAAGCTATCCTGAGCCTGTTTGAAAAAGGCAGAGCAATGCCTGGATTTTTTGTTTGTAATGTTAGATTTGACCAGAAAGCCTGATGTGGATCTGAGAAGTGACTAAAATGTATTATTTGAGCAAGCCATCTATAACTAATCTCAAAAGGTTTCTATACCTATCTCTTTAAAATAAGTCTGTGACCCTCTACATCAGCTACACACAAAAAGTATCAGCTAAGGTTTCATTTAGTCCACGAATAGCTTTCCACATCTCTCCAAATCAAGATCCAGTCATCTGAGTTTTATTTAACTATCTAACACAAATTTCATTGAATTTAAATCATGAGTTTTGGCCAAACACCTCAGGTGATAAGTATCAGACACCAAAATGAGGTAGCAAACCCAAATTGTGTTTTTTCAAAATGAGTGGCCCAGACAGGCTTGGTGACTCTTAGACTCCTCACTTCCATCAAGGTGATAAAGGTGTTCAGAGCTGGAAATTAAAGAGAGGATTTCTGGATGGATTTCTTGGATAGAAGGGCTGCCATGTGGCTACCTCCTCCCCATAAAGGTGAGGGAGAAGTAGGGGTGCTTCAAGGAGACCACATGAGAATTTGATAAAACCCTGGAGTTTTTGAGGAAAAGTAGAGTGGGGTCTAACTTCCCATTTCCTCCACCTGTTCCCTTCCACCCTTCCCCTCGTCCTCCGCTACCATAAATCTAAAACAAAGGTTGGCAAATATTTTCTGCAGATCCAGATTGTAAATATTTTAGGTTTTGTGATACACACAGTCTCTTTCATGTCATAGTACAAAGGCAACCACAGACATACATAAACAAATGCATGTGGCTGTGTTTCAATAGAATTTTATGTGAAAAACCAGGCTCCAGGTCAGATTTGGCCATGGGCCATAGTTTACCAGTATCAGATCTAGAAGCTGACAAAGCCTAACCTAGAGACTGACACACATCTCAGGCAGCAGACCCACACGAGAGTGGCTGCTGCATTTTCAGGCAGTCTGCTTGACTGTTGCTCTTAGGCAAAGATGCTTGAAGATTCCTCATATCCAGATTAGGACCATGTTGGGAAGAGAAAGCCAACCAGGAAAAGCTTAAATTCTGCCTCCAAGGACCACTGTGAGAGGACACTAGAACACCAACAAGGAGATTATTGTGGAAGGAATTTTCAGACTGTAAAAATGTAAAAAGGGTATGCAAGCGTTGAGTCAAGAGGCTGTGAGAGAGGAAGAAGACATTTACTTACTAGAGGTTCCCACTGCAGCCAGCCCAGCAGGTCTGAACAGAGGACCGAACAGCTGCATTGAACCTATTTTCCCTTAAGCATCCACAAGACATTTATCGCCCCAGAAGGCCTCCGGGAGCTTTCTGCACAAGGCAGGGAAGACCCTCTTTCAGTGAACACTTTTTAAAGGAAGCTTGGAAAACAAAAATAAATTTGCATTTTGTTTACATTACATTCCAGAAGCTATTCAGTTTACTGTATCAGATACAGAAACATCCCTCCCCATGCCTGGACAGGGTGAATAAGAAATAGATAACTGGAACAACCATCTGGGTTATCAACCTAATTACTAAGTAAAACCTCCATGACTGCACCAATTCTCCAACATCCATGGTTCTCAGACTTCAGCGAGTATCGGAGTCACCTGGAGGGCTTCGTAAAACAGGTTGCTGGGCCCAACCTCTGAGATTCTGATGGAGTAGGACTGGGGTGGGGCCTGAGAGGCTGCAGGTCTAACAAGTTCCCAGGTGGTACTGGTGTTTCTGGTCCAGGACCACACTTTGAGACCTTGGATTAAACCAAGCCTGACTTCCAGCTAAGACCTGTCATCTCATCAAGAATAGGACCTTCTAGTGTGAGTTGGGCACATCTCAACACACGAGTTGTGTGCATGGATCATTAGTTACTCCAGATCTGTTTTCAGAGAACAGCTATGGCTACAAAGTGCTGCATCAGTGTTGCCAACACCACCCAGCTCTTCTAGTATCATGGGCAACTTTTCTCAAGGAACCTGGATTTTATGGACCTGTCTTTCCTTTGCTCACATATAGCATGAAGGTAGTTGCCTGCCAGTATCAGATATTTTACATAAGGTCTCAATCTATCCAGTGCAAAAAAGGATATTGAAGGAGTTTACTGACATATTGTCTGACATTGTCATGATCCATGAGTGGCAGAAAATAGACACCCAGTGAAAAGGCAGATTTCCATCTGGCAAGAAGATGGCTGTAATGAGCACCAATGTGCAATGACAAATAGTAATAGAAACTAGAAAGTTGATGGGAAAATTAGCTTTCCCCATTTCACATCTGCACGACAGGGGGAGCTGCCAATCAAGGTCGAGAGAGAGAGAGAGAGAGAGAGAGAGAGAGAGAGAGAGAGAGAGACTGACTTATCTGGGTTCCCAACCACGTGCAAAGACATGTTCTCCTAAGTCTAAAAAAAAAAAAATCACGGGGAAAAAATAGAATCAGTCTGTTAGAGAGCTTTAAACAAATGTGGGGCTGTGAAAAAAGCTGTCGCAAATTGGCAGGGAGAAGGCAGAAAATCAATGTGAAACGAAAGCTGCCTCTCCCAACAAAATAAAGCCGGCAATTAACTCTTCCTGTTCTTGCTGCAGCCTACAGGCCACTTAAACCCCGGAACACAGGTTGCTAAGAAATGCTTTAAATACTCAACCTACTCGATCCTTCAGCATGGGTGGGGAAGTGGATAAGAAATAGGCATGCAGGTGGCAAGGAAGAACCAGCTTGGTTTTTATGTATACATACCTGAATATATATAGCATATATATTTTTAAACATACACACAAACATATGCATGCATAAATACCTGGCATGTGTGTATGTATTTTATATATATACCCTAACACACATATAAACACACACATTGAATGGGCACATGAAACTAAGAACAGACATAAGAATCCACCAACTTATTTCCTTGGTGTCAGAGAAATGACACAGGAATAGAAAAGCATCTCGCAAGTGTCTTAATAATATTCACATAGAGAAACATAAGAATTCACCACCAATTTAAAAATCATAATAGAGAATATAACCATTTAAATTTCCCATATGTTTTGGCTATTCAACTCTACCTCTGTTCTGAATGAATGATATACAAATGATAATGAATAAAAGGAGATAACTAAAATGATCACAAAAGTCCTGAAAAGGTACTCCTTAAAAGACCAGGCTTTTAGTATATTTCATTAATTAATATGACAAGAATATTGCTCTGAGTTAGAATACGGTATAAAACAAGTACAACAAAGATAAGCTGTAATTCTACCAACAGAATTCAAAAGTCATTCATTATAGTATCAAGATGTTTATAAAAATGGAAAGATTACTTGAAAATTAATTAGTATGCTTATGTGTAAGCATAGTACCAGCCAAGACACTTTCTGTTGTAGTAACAAACAACCCCCAAATCTCAAAGGTTCGGTACACAGCAAAGGTATACACTTTGCCCACACTATATCCAATATGGTCATTAGGGGGACTCTGTTAGTCACTCACATTGAGGTTCACATTGGGGCTCCATGTGGGTTTTTGTTTCCATGAACATCAGGGAGGAAGACAGGGGACACAGTAAATCACACATTTGTTCATGAACTTTCTGCCCCAAAGTGGCACAAGTTACTTCTCAGTTTCATTAACCAAAGTAAGTTTTAAAAATATCATGCCTAACTTCAAAAGGAGTGGAGAAATGAAATCCTACAGTATTCCCAGATAAAGGAGAGTTAGAAATAGGTGGTGAACAGCACCAATGACAACCATAAGCACCCCCCATCAACTTAAAGTGAGATTGAGCATCTTAACCATGAGTTACAAGGCTTTGGATGATCTATGTCCTGCCTATGTGTGTGACCTCATCCTTCTACCCAGTACTTGATCCAGTCTAAGCATTTTCTACTACCCACCTCCCTCATAACCACACTGGTCTTAACTTTAAGATTCCTGGGTTATGAACTTTGTCCTTGTGCTTTTCGCTCTACATCCTTCTGGCATTGGTGACCTGGCTTACCCCTACTCACTCCTTCAACACCAGTCTTTCATTCTTCATCATTTCTCCCTCTTCACAGATCTTTTTTTTCTCCATAGCAACTAACATGATTTCAATTACAAATGTACAATTATATAGTTATTTATGTATTTATTTAATATATTTCTCCCTCTATGAATTCCCCAAGGGGAAATATAATGTGTTTCGTTTTCATTTTACCATCTAGACATAGCTCTTAGCACACTACCTGCCATATGGTGGGTGCTCAATTACCACCTGGATAAGTAAGTTTGTCACAATTCTATTGCTAATTCTAATGAAGATCAACAACTCAGTTGAAACATGTGTAGCAGAAAGCCACAAATCTAATAAGATTTAAAGTGAAAACCCAAATGTTAGAATTAACATGTCTTTATGTGTTTGTTAACAATTCAGAGTTTGGGAAGAGTCGTGTCCAGTATGACAAATGATCCTGCAAATCCACAGTAGGTAGGTCAGTTAGTGGGGTTACCATCATACAAGGAGAAAACAGACACTGAGGAAAATGAAGAGACTTGCCCAATATCACACAGCTAGTAAGAAAGAGGCAAGGCCAGAGGGTGAATAAGAGACTTCTGACTATACATCTGCTTCACTTTCTACATCCCACCCAATCTCTTGATTCAAGGAGGTCAGCCTTAGAAGTATTCATGTGGGGACAGTGTTAATGAAAGAAAAATTATTAACATAACACCTGGGCCAGATTCTGAACAGTATGCAAGGAATAACTTTCAGTCTCACTATGCATTTCGGAATCTCTGTTCTAAGGAATTGATTGGGCAAAATAACTTCATCAGGGGTGCAGATTTATAAATACAGGATGTCCCCAAAAGTGTACACACATTTTAACAGCTGATAGCTGTAGATTCTATTACATTTTGAAAATGAAATGTAGCCCTAGCTGATTTGGCTTAGCGGATAGAGCGTTGGCTGCAGACCAAAGGGTCCTGGGTTTGATTTCAGTCAAGGGCACATACCTTGGTTGCAGGCTCCTCCCCAGCCCAGGCCCTGGTTGGGGCACGTGCCAGAGAACCAATCGATGTCTTTTCCTCACATCGATGTTTCTCTCTGTCTTTCCCTCTTTCTTCCACTCTCTCTAAATGATCAGTGGAAAAATACCCTCAGGTGAGAATTAACAACAAAAATATATATGTAAAAATGAAATGTATTCTATCTTTATAATTATTCAAAGTGTGTATACACTTTTGGGGGGGACACTCTGTATATCTCTCCCTGACATCCCCAAGGACCTTGAAAACTCCACTTAGAAGGCATGTTTCTGAGAGGACTTTATAAATTACCTGTGGTGTTTGGTAGGGGTTACATATTAAGCTATGACCATATTTATTAAAGAAATATATTCTGAGCACATACTCTATGCCAGAGCTATATATGATGTAATATATTAGTTTAGCTAGAAATGGACACAGGAGGCTTATGTTTGAATGAGAGTAAAAATTATAGAAGTGCAGGGGAGATCTGGATACAATCCCATGGGAGAAGAGGAGAGAGAAAGAGAGAGAGAGAGAGAGAGAGAGAATAAGCTGTAATGTTTGGGAGTAGGAGTAGGAGGAATCTCACCAAAGCACCATCAACCTTGGAACAAAAGAAGAAACAGAGGGAGAAAAGGAAAGATAAGAGAGAAAAGAGGATGAGGACATATCATGATTGTATCCTAGATGTGACCAAGCAACTGCACCTGGTTGGAGAAGAACACTTCTAGCCTGTTTGAGTTTTTCTCGTGAATTTATTTAATGATTCAATGACTGATTTTTCAATCACTGTAAAATTGAGCTCGGTGCCCAACTCCCATGCCCAGGCCCTTCCAATACCAATAGGAGCTACATCCTCTCCTTCTTTCTCCTTTTTCCCATGGGTTTCAACGCCAATGTTCCCTTTTCCCTTTGAATACATCACCATTCCCAGTTCTTGCCATACAGTGCCCCAGTGCATGCTTCTCCTTATTATCAAAGAGGAGGTTTCAAATCACCCAGCCTGAGGGTGTTTTGTGTGAACTACAATAGGAAAATCTGCCTGACCATGCAGATAGCCATGACAGCCTATCACACACAGGAAAAGATACTAAATAGTTAGAGTGGCTGTAATTCCATTCACATCCACATAAAAGAGCTGCATGAAATATTAACTGTGTGTAGCCACTTGCTTCAGTGATAAATGATAAGACTCATTAGTCTTGACAAAGAATTTTTAAATCTGAGATTAGGTAATGACTATCCTTAAGAGGCTTCATAGAAGATAGTGCACATTCAGAGAGAGTCCACTGGAATCCACTTTTTATTAGGTCACAGTTCCAGCAATAACCAAGACCTTTAGAAGAAAGAGAAACTAACTTTCTGCCTCCCTAACAAGGAAAGAATCAAATCCCTTCTGAACCTAAAACTTTCATAACCAACAGAAATGGCAACTGGATACAATCAAGATCATTTTTATCTTCATGCCTATACATCACACTCTGTACATCCTTCTTACAATTCTGCCGGCTGTCCCTTACAGGATGATTCTGCCTTTGGCAATCATTAATTTCTAATGACTTGCTCACAGAGAAGAAATGCCCATCCACCCTGGGACCAACCTAATCTGCTAAAATAGGCAACCTTACCCACTTGCCTATTGGGAAGGAGGGAAGGAACTACCCTCGGAGGGTAACTTCCAGCAGCTCTCAGAGAGGGTTGCCCTACATAGAATACCCACATACATCCATTATTTCTCATCACTCTTAACTAGCTCTTCATTTTTTCTTTAAAGCATGTACTACCCTTTATAAATTCTCTCTCTCTCTCTCTCTCTCTCACACACACACACACAAATATTCTCACACATATATAGGCATATATATGCATTTAAATCTATTTATTTATTTAATCTATCAGGATGAAACTTTCATGGGAACTAGGTCTTTGTTCAGTTCAGATGTAGTCTCTGTGTCTTGTACAATGCATCTCAAACATTACAGATGTTCAATAATTATTTGTTGAGTCATAAAATCTTCTGCCCTTGTTGCTGTCTCTCAGCAGGGCTGGGAAGAAGAGACAAAGTAACAGACTAAATAAATAGCCTAGAAACAATTCCATCATACTCTAAATCATGAAAACTGGCATATAAACGAAGATCTTCCTATGGTTTGCATAGACAGCTGAGACTGCATAAATTACAGTTCCAAGACTGTAAGGTAGAAATTTGCTTCTGCACTAAATCATGGATATTCTATGGTATCCAACTCTCAAAAGCCTTAGTTGAAGATAAGAATCTCAAAAAAGTGTATTAAATCCAAGACAATATTCAGAGTGAATTAATAAAAGAAAAGATAAAGACTATTAATAAAAGGAAAACAATGATAAAAGTTCATTTATTTTAAAGGCTTCCTCTAAAGTTGAAATCTGGCTTGTTTTTTCTGATTAATAATAAATAATGTATTGTATATATTTGATCTAAAAAAGTGAGAAAAAATTAATGGAGAGATAAATGCTAGCTTTGCGGCTTACTAACATTGTGTCCTTAGGTATATTGCTAAACCTCTATGACAAGAGAACTGATGATTGGTTAAATAAAATGGGGGAGGGTCACTAATAAATTCCTAATGTATAGAGTTATTGCTAAAGTACCTCCACCTTATGGGCTGGACTTCAGAGTTGTGTCCACCTGGTGGCAAAGCTCTTACTGGGTCCTATTGTGAATAGTAAAGAAATCCACTTGGAAAGCTACACCTACAAAGTCATATATGAGTGACAGAAATTTTCCTGAGCTCTTTTTGTCCTCAGCTCTCACCAAAGACCTCCATGCCTAACTCACAGCTCTGGCACAACTTGAGGCTTGGTTAATTTCCTTTCTAATAAATAATGAAAGCACCCAAATTTTTCTTTAT
>NW_006300372.1:2908669-2909711 GCF_000327345.1 Myotis davidii | reverse complement strand
AGCTCGGCGTGTCAGCATTTTGAAAAACCCTAACTTAACTCTGGTGCGGTGTCACATATAGATATTTAAATTTTTATATTTGCAACCATAGTAAAACAAAGACTTATATTTTTGATATTTATTTTATATATTTAAATGCCACTTAACAAAGAAAAATCAACCAAAAAAATGAGTTCATGTGTCACCTTTGACACGCATGTCATAGGTTCGCCATCACTGGCCTAGCCTGTGATCAGGGCCATCTTCCACCTGCTCATCAGTTCCCAGTCCCTCCCCGCTGCCTCCACCCATCCAGGCTCCCCATTGGCCGGGCAATTGATCTGAGCCTGTGGGCTGCGGATGCACCTCATAGTGACTAGTCAATCGGCCGTTCCGGTCCTTATGCCGTTACAGTTGCTGGCCTTTTATTATAT
Organism: Myotis davidii; assembly: GCF_000327345.1. Classification (NCBI taxonomy): domain Eukaryota; kingdom Metazoa; phylum Chordata; class Mammalia; order Chiroptera; family Vespertilionidae; genus Myotis; species Myotis davidii. The sequence continues at coordinate 2,909,298 of NW_006300372.1, read as the reverse complement.
AGGACTAGGGGCCCGGTGCACGAAATTCGTGCACTGTGGGGGGGGGGAATGTCCCTCAGCCCAGCCTGCCCCCTCTCACATACTGGGAGCCCTCAGGCGTTGACCCCCATCACTCTCCAATCGCAGGATCGGCCCCTTGCCCAGGCCTGATGCCTCTGGCCCAGGCGTCAGGCCTGGGCAGGGGACCCCCAGACCCCTCCAATTGCTGGCTCTGCCCCTTGCCCAGGCCTGATGCCTCGGCCAGAGGCGTAGACCCCCATCCCCCTCCGATCGCCTGATCGGCCCCTTGCCCAGGCCTGATGCCTCCACCAGAGGTGTCAGGCTTGGACAGGGGATCCCCATCTCCCCCCGATCACTGGCTCTGATCCCCGCCGAAGCCTGAGGCCTCTGGCCCAGGAATCATGCCTGGGCAGGGGACCCCCATCTCCCTCTGATCGCTTGCTCCACCCCCCGCCCAAGCCTGACGCCTCTGACCCAGGCTTCAGGCCTGGGCAAGGGGACCATCATATCCCCCCAATACCCGGTTCCGCCCCCAACCCAGGCCTGATGCCTCGGCCAGAGGACTTGAATCTCATCACCCTCCGATCACCAATCACCGGATCGGCCCCTTGCCACGGCCTGAGGCCTCC
>NW_006300372.1:2893163-2907927 GCF_000327345.1 Myotis davidii | reverse complement strand
AACCATAACACAAACTATAGTGCCCCACTTATCTGAATGTCAGACTTCCAGCAATGAGTGCTAAAGGGAATGAGCTTCTAAACAGCCAAAGCACACATCCCAAATGTCTACACTTTGTTCCATGAAAGGGTTCATCCCACAATTATATTGACTCTTATTTCCCATCATATTTTACACACCCAATTATCTACTTATTGATCCTAAAGCTTTAAAGAGTAGTCAAGTGACCATGATTAAAAATCAAAAGCTGGAAGCCTAAAAATGGCCAGTTATTATAAAAGTCCATTTGTTTAGTAGCATTTAGTCTCTACACTAAATGAATAACACTGCAAACATTAGCAATATCTACAGAATTATTTCATGTTTACAAAACCATCATAAGTCACCAGAAAAAGGTTAAATTATGTTCAATATATTTTTCCCAAGATGCTAGCAAGTGGGTAATATACATGGAAAGATTTATATTCTAAGTGGAATTTACTTGTATAGTTACATAGAAAATACATTTATGTTGAGAATGTCATTGTGAAACACTAATGCAGCTAGGAGCTGTTTCCAGCTCATGTTTGATGGGAACAATAGAGAAAGGATTTCAAGCATGGACTGGCCAACCTTTTTTCCCCACCCCCTTCCTCAGCATCCAGTTCTGAAATCTAACTTTTGCCTCCTTACCAGCTTTTCAAACCTACAGAGGTGCCTAAAAGTGCCTAAAATTTATATGCCCATTACAAGGAAATCATGGGCACCAATTTTGCAGAGTTTGAATGCATTTGGAAATGAGCCATCATGTGCTGCCTGACCTAGCATGGGAGAGAGCACAAAATCACAGAGCACAGACATGCTCCAATGTAAGTGTCTCTCACTTCATTGGCTTCTACTCAGCCTGAGAAGCAAGCCTAGTTTTTCCCTGGAAAAAAAAGTGCTATTTATTCACTCAACATGGACTATTACTTCATTAGGGGAAATCATCTTTTCATAACTGTCATTCATAGCTGCCACATTTACTATTTTGGTTTTACTGATCAAAGAGATATCTACAACTCACCATTTTTAATGAATAGATTTTTGCATATATTTATCATAAGATTGTTTTTTAACCACGTATTTCAATCCCATCAGAATTGCTGCTAAGCCTCAAGTGGTCTTGAGGGCAGATGCCATAAATGCAACCAAATATAGGATGAACAAGATAACCCTAGGGTGGTCATGATAATGCCTTTGAAAGTTTCTAATGGGAGCCCGCTCACTCAGCTCTACTATGGAAAACTACCAGCTACCATTCGCTTTGCAAACACTGGTCCAGGAGCCTCATGGGCTATTGTAAAGAAAAAATATATATCTCCTGAGAAAAATAATGCAGTTTTAGGAAAGCAATGTTTTCAGCTGCTATAAGCATTCTAATTACTTTAGAATGTTTCTTCCCCCCACCCCCACCCCCTGCACCCTCCAGGGCCTTTTTGCTTTCGAATCAGCTACAGAAACAAAGCAATTTAGCAGAGTAAAAAGCTTATTAACACATGATGCAGTTCAGTGGCATGAGAAAATGCTGGGGAGAAAACAAAGAATCCATCCCATGAAAAAAAGGTTGATCTGAATATTTAAAAGAAGAGAAGCTGAGAAGAAAGGTCAAGGGGGCAGCTCTGACTTCAGAGAAACCTCAGTTCCATGGGAGGAAAATGGCAGTTTAATCCCTCAACTTGCTCAGCAAGTGCAGTTTACAGCTAAGGTAGGAAATTTACTAAATCCTCATTTATCATTTAAGAGAGTCCCCAGGTTCTCTTCAACTGTAGTTTCTTCTGCCTTTTTCAAACACCAGAGAAGGTGAAATTGCCCCCATTTATCTGTGGAAAGTGAATTTGAAGGTTTCAGCTTCTCTGCAGAGGTAATAGTAAGGAAGGGTGAGGGTAGAGGTAAAGTGACAAAACTGTTTTATCAGAGTTCAGTAAGAAACTGATGCTCCCTACAGGGCATTTGGAACAGAAAGGAAATAATATATAGAACAGTATACAAGATATGCACAAGTTGGACAAAGCAATGTGGAATTTAATGGTGACTTCATTGCCAAAGTCTCATTTTCTTGATCCAAATAGACTGTACCTTGAACAACTCAACTTGCCTCCAAAAACAGTCTAAGAAAATCCTAAAATAAAAGAAATGAACATTGAGGGTCTTGCAGTGGATACAAGATGCCTTGAACAGAGACTTTGCCTCCTCAAGAAGGAACATTTATTCATTCGCCATTTGGCTATTGTGCACTATATGTTGGAAATAGTGCTGGACATGTGAATGTGAATAAAATACATTTCCAGGTTTTTTGGTGCTTGTAGTCTAATATGGAATAAAGACTACATATCTATTCAGTGTTCATTCATTCAGTACATCTTTATTGAGCAACTAAATACAGTTGGCTCAGTAAGAGGAGCCCAAGTATGAAGTCAGAGAAAAGGGTGTGGCATCCAGGAAGGCTTCCTGGGGTTGCTGATGTCTGAGCTGGGTGCTAAAGGTGAATTCTGTATTCTGTATTGTAGCAGAGGAAACCTCACTCGCAGATGCATGTATGCATGAGACTGGCACATTGCTGGGGCATAGAGATTATATCTAAGGAAAATGAGAAAAATTAAGGATATCGTCTACTTTATGAAATAGTGCATATAAGTGTTAGAAACACTCAGATGATTGGTTTATTTTTTAACTACATTTTTACTTGAATACACTTCCTTAGCATATTTCTCAAGGCAGCGATGAGGATTTGAAGCTATAATCACTGGTTCACTCTAGCTAAAATTCTCAGTATCAGATACTAACCATAGAGAGGAAAGCTTGGATAATCTCCTATGATGCATCGTGCAGGGGCTATCTTTCTGGAACGAGTAAATAGTCCCACATTGGTATTTTCTGTCATGCCTGTACAAAGAAATCTACCTGAAAAACTGTCAGCAGCATTATCTTTGAAAATGAAATCACTATATTTAGGACTGTGGCATGCCCTCAAACCCCCTGATGACTTCCTTGTCTCTAATCTGTCATGATGATGTATTAAAGATATCCTCCAAAAGTATCTTCCAAAGCCTCCCTCAGTAATGCACTCTGTTCTCTCACTGCCGTATGGTCACAAAGCTTCCTTCTAGAACACCTGAATTCATTTTATTACAGTTCTAAGCCCATCTTTAGGACTTGAGAGATCTCTTTATTTTCTAATACCCTAATCCTCATTCAAAGTTCAAACCAATGTGTAAACAAAACTAAGTAACAAAAAAGCTTCCTTACGCTTTATTTTCTTGTCATCAGTGGAAATACCTGAGGAGTGTGGTCACAGGACAGTCATAAACAAATGGAAAACCTACCCAGCTTGTGTTGCTCAATGGTTGGGCATTGACCCATGAACCAGGAGGTCATGGTACAATTATCTGCCAGGGCACATAACTGGGTTATAGGCTCAGTGCCCAGTAGGGGGCAGCGGGAGGCAGCAATCAATGATTCTTCTCTCTCCTCATTGATGTTTCTATCTCTCTCTCCCTCTCCCTTCCACTCTGAAATCAATAAAAATTATTTTTTCAGAAAAGGGGAAACCTAGTGGGTAGGAGAGGAAGCAAGGGTGAATAGTGGTGAAGCTATATAACTGCCTTGAACATTTCATGATAAACTGAGTCGCTTTGGAGCACAAATATACTAAGGACAGAAAGTTCTGGCAATACCCAAAGTATGCATCCCTCTCTCTATGGGGGTAAATGAATGTTCATTCTGAAGCCAGGCACCGAAGAGAAAGACTGCAATTAATACAGTAAAATCCCATTTCATGGATGCTTGCATTTTCTCCTATGATGAATGTTAGTTTAAGATTAATGCATTATAAAAAGTCATCTAAGAGAAAGCAATCAAGTGTCTACATGCAGTGAAGCTAAGAGAACAGGCCAAATAATACACTGGTCCAGCTCAATCTATGCCCAGTACATTAGCTGCTTACTTGAATAATACAAAAACACAAGTGTATTCTGCAGCCTTGACCAGAACTAAACCTAATGAAGTTGATCTGCCATTGGTGACACCTGTGAAATTATTTTAATACACTTAAAACATCTTATTTAAATGACACATAGAAGTAACAAAGGAGCCCTGACCGGTTTGGCTCAGTGGATGGAGCGTCGGCCTGCGGACTGAAGGGTCCCGGGTTAGATTCTGATCAAGGGCATGTACCTTGGTTGTGGGCACATCCCCAGGAGGGGGTGTGCAAGAGGCAGCTGATCGATGTTTCTAACTCTCGATCCCTCTCCCTTCCTCTCTGTAAAAAAAATTAATAAAATATATTTTTAAAAAAGTAAAAAAGGGATAAAAATATCAGTCAATAAAGTTGAATTCTAAAGCTGTTTAAAAAAAGAAAAAGCACAGTAGATTGGTTTTAGAGTATCTGCACACATCTGAAGCTAAGTAATTATTTCTTTAACTTTATTACAGAAATGAAAACTACTCTGTGATAAGCTACATACAAACTTTCAGTTAAATAAGAGCTTATAACGGCTCAGATGTAGTAGCTGAGAAATAAAATAATAAGATCAATTTAAATCCTATAAACCACTTTTCAATGATCTGACAAAGGAAGAAATTAGATTTGGTATATTTTTTATTTGTTAATATATATTGATTTATCCATATAAACATCAGACTTATTTCACTCCTGTATTTGGAATCCCTTAGCTCTAAGTTCTTTTATTATTTTTCACTACAGTTTTCCTACAGCTTTCTAAGCACACCTTCCCACCCTAGCCTCATGGCCAGTAGTGTTCCTTCTCCCAGGAAGAAGATGCAGAATAAAGGAGGGAAGGCCATGTCCTTTGAAATTCATAAAAACAACTTTAAAACTCCAAACAATGCATGGAAATTTGTGTAGATGAGGATTTCAGTTATTTTCTCCCCGAAGATTATTGCCAACCTCCTCCACCCCAGCAGATTCCATGTAATGACTCCATGAGAGGATGCAATACACACACACACACACACACACACACACACACACACACACTTTTTCACCTAGTTTTAATGGAGGGAAGAAAAACAAAGTCAGAATAAAAAGATAGGAAGAGCAATTGCCCAGATAACTGCACAAAATCCTGGCATCGTGCACGTTTACCAGGTGTTGTTAGATGGAGGGTCTTGTGATTATTGTCTCCTTTCCATGCCCCTACTCAGTTCCTGAGTCTGGGGACTTAGTGAACCTGCCATGACACTTGTAGCTCAATAGCCTGAAGAAGACTTATCAGCAGGATGTTTTGTCACCATTATGAAAGGGTTGATTGATTTTTAGATAATCTTCCTAGAGGCCTAAACTTAAGGAGGGCTTCTCTTCTCTCCCTTCTTCAACCTGAAGAATCTTAAATGTATGTGGCACCTTAGAGAAGACAGGGTTAACCAAGGGTTATCCACTGATGAACTGTGGACTGATTCTTGCCCCACAGATACCTTTTTAAAATAGTACAATGTAAAAAAAATTAATAAGTATCACATTCAGCCTCTAATTTCCATATTCAGTTGAAAATAGGGAAGTCTGGCTACATTTGCCCACTTTCCTGCATGGTAGCACTCAGCGGAGTTGAGTATCAGCTGTCCCCTGTCGTCAGCATACAGATTCTCCAGCGTCACAGTTGTCACTATTCCTTATAGCATGGCATCCAGTCACTTCAATGATGTGTGTTCTTTCCAGGATCTCCATAAACACTGAATTTGAGGATGTTATGGTTAAGATCCTTAAAGAACCCTGGGGGAAAGTAGAAATTCAACAGGACATAGTTCTCCTTAAATTGAGAAATATTCCATGAAGGATGTCCAACATTGGAGAGCTAAGATTGAAGGCCTCTTGGACGAAGTGAGCTAGGAAATAAATGGAAGAAATGAGAGAAAGCCCTCCCTAAGCTCCACCACCTCATCCAATGTTATCCCAAATCAGAAGGCACAGGTATATGCACTCAAGCCTCCAATAGAGGATATTCTGCTGGATTTATTCTGTGAGCTTGAGTCGATAACAGGCTGCTCAGTTATGGTTAGCACAGAAGCACAGCACTGTGATCACATCAGAACATCAATCCTCTCTCATCTTTACTTTGTTAGGGACAACAGCCAATGAGATGAAAATTCCCAATTTATAACTTTCAACATCTTTCTAACCTTAACATACAATTTAGCCTTTATACTGGCTTCTCCCCAAAAGGCAAACAGACCAAGAATATTGCAAGATTTAAGTGAAAAGTCAGACTCCTAGATGGAGGCATATCCTACTGTATACTGCATTTCACTTGGTAAACGAACTGTGGTATACAATTCTTCTCTCAAGAATCTAGGGAGTCTCTGTAAAACAGGGTCCACAACTGATCTCATCCTATCCTTGTCCCTGGGGGAACCAGATCCTCTAAATCTTCCTCTCACTTCATTATTACACAGAGTAGCTTCCTTCTTCTGCATGAAACCTGGGCGCCAGGCTCACCTTGAACTTAGAGGCTTATTTCTCCCTTATGGAGGTCTTATCAAAGCATTTTTCCAGCAAAGCCTGGATCTCACTATAATCGCTAGACCAACTACCAAGATTATAACCTTTTATCCACATCATTACACATGTACTCAGTATATTTCTTTTTTTATAAAGATTGTACCTTGTATACATGCAGTGTAAAATGGAAACATATCTATAATCAGTTAGCTATCAACCAGCAGGAAGCTAAATCATAAATGAAGAGTATTGGATCCAGATGTTCCAAGGAAGGGAAGTGAATTTATAAAAAGAGAAAAGAAAAATAAGTAGAAATGAGTCAGAATGAAGAAGGTGTTGCTAAGAAAAGGGTTTGATGTGGAAGTCCTAGAATATTGGCCTTAGAAAGCACCTCTTGGAGGTTCCACTTCCCCATTTTCAGATGGGACCACAACAGCAAAGTTCTTTGTAACAAAGCCACACAAATACAGTTGCTGAAATAAGGACTTTCTTTCTCTATCATAATGGCAGGGGCAGTTCTATTCCATGAGCCTTTCCAGTACCGAGGTTCCACCCACCTGGAAGTTCCACCATCACCTAGGATGTCCTCTTCCGCAGGCTCAGCGTGGCATTGTCATCCATGTGCCTGGTCATGGAAAGGGAGAAAGACTCGCAGTCCCAATCAAGCATCTTCCTTTTTATCTCATGTGCTTACATGGGTGAGAATTTCCTCAGTTAATCTACATGTGGGATTATAGGCTCCACTTGTTCAACTGGAATTCCATGATAATGGAAAAAAGAAGGAATTATACATTGCGAGGGACTATGAGAAGACTGGTGTAGGTCTCAAGAAGGTCAGATGCTCGTCAGAGATCATGTGCTAGTGCAACCATGTTAGGGTCCTAGCTACAGACCATGGCAATCTTCTCCATTATATTCCTCCTCTCAAAGAGCTGGCTAAGAAGACCATGGAGCGGAAAGAAATCAGATTTCAGGAAGTGGATGAAGGGATTCTGAATGAAGGCTTTCTCTAGCTGGCCCATGTGGATGTAGTCAATTCTCTTCTCTGGAACAAAGAAGAATTGAAGTTCGCTACACAATTGACCTAAGAGGTAGTGTTTTTCCATACATGCATTATTGGTGGGAAGCAACATAGAAAGCAGGATAGATTAGAAGACAAAAGCAATCCCAAAGGGACAATCCCTGAGAAGGAGACTTCACATGTTTTTTATTGGGTAAAAGCTAAGACAGTAGAGTCCAAAAAATGCATCTCCAGTGCAAAGCCTAGCAAAGAGACTGTGGTAATGAGGATTACAGGCATATCATTCACGTTAGCTGAGTAGAACATTATCAAAAATAAACAAAGCTATTTTTGTCTCTTGGAAGAGCATAAAGACAACAAGATTGGCCACAAGCCATTGAAAGAAATGACTCAAAGGGGTTATCATCCAATACTCTTCTACTTTCTTTTCTACCTCACACAGGCATATTCTATTTCCATTAGAAAGAAATGAAAAATTAAAAGTTCTAGTGTGAAATATAATTCTAGCAAGAGAAGTGAGACCTGTAAAGAAATATGAATTCTTTTATCTTCCCCCTTCCACACAGCCTTCATCACATTTAACAGACGATATATTTTATTGTGTGAATCTTTCTACCATTTCTAATATTAATCTTGCTATCCAACCTGACTTTCACCTTCCCCCTAAAAATACTAGATTTTAATGTCTTTAGAGAAGTTGAAATTATCTCATAATCTCCATTATATCCCAGAGTACCTAGGAGAATGATGGTACAGGTCCTAATTTAGATGATGCTTCCAATCTTAATTATTTCTTACTGGAATTCTAGCATTTTGTTTTTGAAATATTTACCAGATGGTAGGCTGAATTACGGCACCCCAATAATATCCACATACTAATCCCCCAAACCTGTGACTATGCTACCCTGCATGAGAAAAGGGACTTCTCAGATGTAATTCAGTTGAGTATCCTGAGATGGGGCTATTCTCCGGGATTATGCACATGGGCCCTAAATGTAATCATAAAGTCACAAAAGAAAGAGCAAGAGGGAAAATGTGGTCTGATGACTGAAACAGAGATTAAAATGAGGCAACCAAAAGCCAAAGACCATTGGAAGCATCTAAGCTAGAAGAGGCAAGAAACAGATTCTCTCCTGAAGCCTCCAGAAGGAACCAACGAAGGAGGCACCCTAATTTTAGATCCTTAAGACTCAGTTTGGAACTTCTGACCTCCAGAACTGTGAGATAAGTTTGTGCTGTTTTAAGCCACTAAATTGCCCTAACCGGTTTGGCTCAGCGGATAGAGCATCAGCCTGCGGACTCAAGGGTCCCAGGTTCGATTCTGGTCAAGGGCATGTACCTTGGTCGCGGGCACATTCCCAGTGGGGAGTGTGCAGGAGGCAGCTGATCGATGTTTCTAACTCTCTATCCCTCTCCCTTCCTCTCTGTAAAAAATCAATAAAATATATATTTTTTAAAAGCCACTAAATTTATGGTAATTTGTTATAGCAGCAATAGTAAACTCATACATGTATCCTCTCAATTAGCAATGCATTCACTGGGCTAACTAATCTTGTCTTACCGATTATCAGATATAAAGCAAATAGAAAGATTTAAATTGCCATCTGTAAATGCCTGAGCCAGCAACTCTATGTCTAGGAATATTTCCTAAGGATATTTACACAATAGGATTTCAAGCACCCATTAAAAATAATGAGAAAGATCTGCAAATATTGACCTATATACTGAAATGATATATTATGTAAAAAAAATAATAAGCAGCAGCATACATGTAAAATTGAGTATGTTTCATCTCAAGCAGTTTGGAAGAATATACACCAAATTGATCAGTGTGTTTATTTTTAGATGGTGGGATTTCAGGATGACCTTTTCCTTTAATTTTGTTGGTCTATTTTTCTTTTTACAATGAACATTTATTAGTGTAACCATTGGAAAATCCAGGAAGATTTTTCTATCTTGGACAAAAGAAAGGTTTTATTTGCCCACAAATATTTTATCTAGCCTATGACTTTCTAGGATTGCTGTACCTGCCACCTGTCTTGGTCTCTTACACCACCCTTCATGTTATAGTCCTTCTGTTTCTAGCACATCACTACCAAAAGCACCAAAAGTCCATTTCATGGGAGAAATAAAAGCAAACTCAAGAGTCAGGAGTACCACAGAATTTAATATACATGTACGTGTCTACATTTTTTGCCCTTACCCAATTCTGTCTCCAGTATTCCCCTATTTCTGTTAATGACACAACCACCTACCCAGCTGCCTAAGCCAGAGCATCAGGGTTGTTTTTAACTCCACATCCCAAATGCCATCAGTCACCAAACCCTCCCATTCTATGCCCTCAATTTCTCTTAAATCTATTCCTTGTTCTCCGTTTCCATTGTTAACAAATTTAGGTCAGGTTGCCTGATCACTTCTTCCCCAGTGGAATGTAATAAACACCCTTCTAGCTGGGTTCATTGACTATAATGTGTTCACCCAGCTCTTCTCCTCAGAGGCAAAACAATCAAGCTTCACAGGCTCCTCATTCTGAGCCAAAATCCCTCCAAAGGGCCTGGCACAGATTTTCATGATCTGTACTTGCAATCCTACTTTTTCTTACTATCCCCTGCCCAGACTATTGGATCCAATTGTTACAATAACACAGAACTTCTCTTCACAGTGCCAAGCCTTTAGATATGCAGTTTTCTGCCTGGCATGCCCACCTTGTCTCTCCAATGACACCTCTTCACCCTGCAGGATTTGGCATCTATGTCACCTCCTCTGTAAAGACTCACCCAAGTTAGGCTTCTCATTCCCTAACCTCTCATAGTCCTCGTACATATCATGGATGTAGCTGCAGATGACAGCATTTGCCATTTTACAGTGATTAATCACTTGTGGAATCTGTAGCCCCATCTTGATCCAACCATGAACTCCTATGGAAAGCACTGCCTTCTATTCATTTCTGTATCTTCAACACATGGCATAGTGACTAGCACAAATAGGCAATTAAAGAATGATAGCCAAATAGATTAATAAATGAATAGCTAACTTTTATTAGAGGCTTACTCTGTACTAGGCATAGCATAAACATTTTCTAACTGAATCCTCACAAAAATCCTTCAAGATAGGTGCTACTATTATTTGCAGTTCATAGATAAGAAAACAAAAACACAAAGGGATTAAACAAATTTCCCAAATTTACCCATTTAGAACTTGCATAGAAGCTGAGACAGTCTAACTCTAGGACATTAGCACGCACACTGGAATGAATGAATGAATGAATGAATGAGCAATGTCCTCACATTTCTTGTTAGTGTTTAACATGTAAGGCTCTGGCCTAATCCTTAACTTGTTAGTGAGATATATATGTCCAAACCACAGTCCTGTATTCCTTCTTGCTTTGATAATGGAGTGAGAAGGTGAGGAAGGATGTTATTAAACAGAGCATAAGGTGAGAACCCCCTGGCAGCTAGTGGGGGGAGAAAACGGGAGGCTTTGGGTAATTAAATAGAGTGTTAATTATTCATTAATAATAAGTCATGGCTCTTGCCTGTAACTATCCTATAAAAGGCATGACTAGAGAAAAGAAATGTATTTGATCAAGTATTTCTTAGATCTGAATTACAAAGACAGCCTCCAAGATGAATTTCAGTTCCTCATCACATGGTTAGCTTCCTTGTTGCAGTTTTCCCATGGACATCAATGCCATGGAACTTAAAGAGGATGTTTTTCATTCCAGCAACATTCACTAACCATTTCTGCACAGTGACATATGTGAAGTCACAGCTTCTGGTTGCAGTGTAAGTGCCTCGGAACATGCATGGAACATTCCAGAAACCTTCCTGGTAGATACGTGGGAGAAGCAGACAATATATCCTCGTCTTGAGAGAAAAACAGAAGGCCCAAGAGGCTGTCATTGGGCAAAGTTGCATGGCAATTTAGTGTTTGCCTCTCCAATCCCAAAATAGTCTTAAACTATATGCCTCTCAGTAACAATAGAAATGGCAAAACAGGGGCAATTTCCATTATGCTGCACCACTGAAATCATTATTTCAAATCAAGGTTTTAAAAAAATGTTTTTCCAGAAATATCTCAAAAGCTTAAAACCACTGTACAGTACAAAGAATTTGGGTAGGAGTAGATAGATATGAGTTTAGTATGCCCATCCTGTCAAACCAGAGTGAGGCAGGGATTTTTGGTTGCAGGTTACTAAAACCACTCCAAAGTGTCTTAGCCGCAAAAGGGAGAACTTAGAAATTCATATGACCAGACAGAAGGGAGAGAGAGGGAAGGGGAATCCCAACCAGACTCAACTCTAGTAGAATTATCTCCATCTTTGTTTCTAAAATGAAGGCATCCATGAGGAAATGGAAGTCCCCATTTTTATTATCAAGACTGTGATAGATGGCTGATCTATATATATAAAGAGCCAGGAGTCATCGCAACTGAATGAACAACCAAACGGACAACCAAACAGGCTGAGTGGGGCAACAAGGCCGGCAGGGGGGTTCATGAGAGACAACCAAACAACTAGCAGCAGGCTGCATGGGGTGACCAGGCCGGCAGGGGGTTAGTAAGGGACGACCAAATGACTGAGCAGCAGGCTGTGTGGGGCAACCAGGCCGGCAGGGGGGTCAGTGAGGGGCAACCAAACAACCAAACAGCAGGCTGTGTGGGGTGACCAGGCCAGCGGGGCGGGGGGGGGCACTGAGGGGCGACTAGGCTGGCAGAGGGAGGCAGTTGGGGGGGACAAGGCCAGTCGGGGGGGCAGTAAGGGGTGACCAGGCTGGTGGGGGTGAGTTAGGGGCAACCAGGCCGGCAGATGGGGGCTGTTTGGGGCAACCAGGCTGGCTGGGGGAGGCAGAAAGGGGCCACCATGCTGGCAGGGGGTCCAGTTAGAGGTGACCAGGCTAGCAGGCAGGGGGGGCAATTAGGCTGGCAAACAGGTGGTTGGGGTGATCAGGCTCGCAGGGGGGCCAGTAGGGGCAATCAGGCAGGCAGGCAGGTGAGCAGTTAGGAATCAGTGGTCCTGGATTGTGAGAGGGATGTCCGAATGCCAGTTTAGGCCCAATCTTGGGGATGTCCAGTCAGACATCTCCTGAGGGGTCCCGGATTGGAGAGGGTGCAGGCTGGGCTGAGGGGATCACCTCCCATGCATGAATTTCATGCACTGGGCCTCCAGTGAAATATTAAACCTCCTGTAGCTTTTCAGCAACATTTGTATTTTCTTGAAAAGGTATTTGTTTCTGAAGTATAATGGAGGTAATGTCAATACGCAAGGGAGCTGTTACAGGTCATTGCCAATCCACCTTCAATCTTTATTGCCTTATAAATACAATGTAGATTCCCATAAATAAGAATTTGTGTGATACCTAATCTCCAAATAGACGCTTAAGGATAAGCAGATTCTCCTCTTTATATACCACTGTCCCTACAAGCTGAAGGACTCCAAGACTCTTGTGTATGAGAAAGGCAACCATGGGAGAAAGCATAGCAGAAAAAGTATTATTTCTTACAGGACTTGGTCACACACTAATTCAAGTTCCCTGGCTTATGGAGTTTTTTTTAAAAAAAAAACCTCTCCCTAGACTTGGCTGTTGATGCAGTTGGTTGGAGTACTGTCCCATACACGGAAAGATTGTGGGGCTCTATTCCTGGTCAGGGCACATACCTAGGTCACAGGTTCAATCCCTGGTCAGGGTGCTTACTGGTGATAGCCGATTGATATTTCTCTCACACATTGATGTTCTTCCCCTGCCCCTCTCACAAATCAATAAGCACATCCTCAGGTGAGGATTAAAGAAAAAACCTCCTCCAAAAAAGCATATCCAATAGCCTTTAAACAAAGTTTTACTAGGGCAGAGATGCAGAACTGTAACTAAGAGGGAAGAGCATTGCCTACTCTGAGCACATTCTCTGCAAGTGGATTTTCAACTATTTAAAAATAGTTAACAGTTTGTAATGGTTTTTAAGAGTAGGATGATGGAGCATAAGAGTGAGCAGCATAAAAGCAAAGGCATGAGGCTGAGAAAAGGAGTCAAGGATGGAACCCTTCTCTGTGACAGCTCCCTACCAGACAATGCAAGGCCTGAGGTTAAATTTCTTTTCTGCCTCTGACAACATTGGCACCAGGGCAAGGGCATCTGAGGAAGAGCCACAGGCAGGTGCCTCTGACCTTGGCATCAGCTATCTGTGGGACCTCAGGGCGATCGGTTAACTCCACCGTGTGCCAGGTTTCTTGTCTGTAAAGTGATGAGGTTAATCAGTCTCCCCTGGCACCAAATTTGGTGAAGACTACTGTTCCATCAAATGGAGCCAAATAATATTTTTCCATCAAAAAATAAATGAATCTTTCAGTGCACAGACGGCTCACAGGTAAAGCAATTTTGAAAGCCACACTCTCTTAGGCCAATAGGAATCACATTCATTTTTCCTTCAGTCTGGTTAGAACTAGAAAAAAAATGGAGACAGCCACATTTGGCACGAATGATCTTACATTTCTTTGACAGGGGCTTTTCATGCCTTGTATGACGGGTCCTAGTGGCCTTGACACTCACTTCCAACCCTTCTTATCCCTCAAAGGGCCAAGATCTTTGTCTCTCTTATCTCAGTGTCTTCTTTGGAACTCATCTGATGAACTGAGAAGTCACACTAAAGCAGAGGTCCCCAGATATGTTACCCACAAACTGCCTTTATACTGTCTCCTATCTTTGTACTACTTGTGTAATTCTTTATGTAATGTTTTCTACTCAACAGATATACAGTTTTTCCTTCCAACTCGAGCCTCGTTAGAAACCATACACTTAATGTATTATGTCTGTTTACTTCTAATTCATCTTAAAACATAGCTATTAAAATCATTTGTCCACCTGTGAATCACCTACAATCACTTCTCGTGCCCTGTGGTGTGCACTTTAACCTAGGAGATGCTTTATTAGAGTATAAATGACAAATGTTTTTTTCTAGGGGTATTAGATCGAATGAAAATTCCTGACACCTTTTAAGCTACCTGCTATTTTCTCACAACAACGTGTATTTCAGATGTGTCAGGGGATTGATGACAAATGTAAGAAAACATTTTACAGGACATTAATCTTAAACCAAAAGAATGGGAAGATCCCTTAATTGCAACTGGAGACATTTTGGAGGCCGGGAGCTTTTCTCCACGTCTCTGAAATAATCATATAGCAACAGACATGGTAATAACAAGAGTGACAGCGCTTACTGCATGTTGACTATGTGCTGGGGTTCTGAGAGCTGGCGATTTTCCTTTCTCTCATTCC
>NW_006300372.1:2880765-2893150 GCF_000327345.1 Myotis davidii | reverse complement strand
TGCACCACTGGCTGCCACACCACGCAGAGGACCTGGGAGACCTTTTTCATGCATGCCCCTATTTCATCTCAAAAAACAAACAGCACCGGGGAGAAATAGCCAAACGAAACTCCATGCACCGTGTCTCTCAGGCTTCAGCACAAAACCCCATTTCATGCTTCAAAGCCTTGACTATGACACGGCGTTCAGGATGCCAAGCAGGGCGGGAGCCGAGCCCCAGAGGAGTGCCCGCCACGCACTGTGAGGCTAAATGGGCCCTGGAGGGCAGCCTGGCCACTTCCTGCAGGTACGGAGCTGCTGTCTGGCTCCTCTGCTTTCTCAGACAAGCAAGCAGAGAGGGGGAAATGTGAGTTATATACCTGGTCCGTGAGGCTCTGTGTCTTCCAGGATGATGGGCAGTCTCAGTTCCTGCTGGGGAACAACTTGCTGACAAACCCAGGTTCAAAGGCTGGCTCCACCAGTTACTGAATTTTATTATTCTGAACCAGTGGCTTAACCTCTCTGAGCTTTCATTTCAACTGTCACTGAGAGATGCAAGAGTCTACTTCCGAGGGGCTCTTGCTGATTCTGGTGGGATGGCTTGCAAAGCACTTGGCCCAGTGCTTGGTGCATAGCGTGCTAGGCTCCTATCGCCGCCATAACTCATCATCAAAGATATAGTGACTTCAAACAGCTACTTAGTATCTCCCAGTTTGCATGGGTCAGATGTCCAGGCACAGTGTGGCTCAACCAGGTTTGCTAGCCAGGGTCTTACAAGGCCAGAATCAAAATGTTGGCTGCATTGAGATATTATTTGGAGGCTCTGGGAGAGAGTCTGCTCCCAAGTTAATGTGGGTGGCTGGCAGAATTCAGTTCCTCTGACTGGATTCTGAGGTCCCCATTTTCTTGCTGGCTGTAGGCTGCGGCCACTTTCTGCTCCTAGAAGGCACACCCACTCCTTCTCCAGAGCCTCTCTCCATTCAGAAACCAGCAATGCCACATAGTCCTTCTCAGTCTCCCCTTCTCTGCCTTTCTTTTCTGGGCCCATCTGAATAATCCAGAACTTTAATGAAACCTGCAAATTCCATTTGCCATGAAACATAAGATATTTATAGAGTGTAACACCAGGGGAAAGGTCATGGGGGCCAAAATTCTGCCTACCATAATCATTCTATAGTAATTATTGTTCAAAAGTCAGCCCTACAAAGGAGCACAATTTATGTACTCCAACTGCCTATAATGCATAGAGATTAAAAAACGTAATAATAATCCCTCACTTTGATATTTACAGTAGCTTCCGAATAGCAGAGGTATCATTATTATTCCCATTTTACAGATGTTAGACTGTATAAGCAGGATTTAACATTTGGGGAGTTAAAAAGATTCCAGCCGAAACTGGTTTGGCTCAGTGGATAGAGCGTCGGCCTGTGGACTGAAGGGTCCCGGGTTCGATTCCGGTCAAGGGCATGTACCTGGGTTGCAGGCACATCCCCAGTAGGAGATGTGCAGGAGGCAGCTGATCGATGTTTCTCTCTCATCGATGTTTCTAACTCTCTATCTCTCTCCCTTCCTCTCTGTAAAAAATCAATAAAATATATTTTTTAAAAAAGATTCCAAGGAGTGATGAAAAAGACATAGATTACTTTCCTCAATGGGGATTTATGGCAGGAAACATTGGAGCTATAAATAGTAGCCTCCTTTGGGGCACACAAGGCTACCCTGGGTCTCTGTATTCCCAAGACTGAAATGCACAGCAGTGATTAGAAGCCAGGTCTCTTAGTTATGGCTCTCCTGGTACAAGCAATGGAAAGTCTCATGACACAACAGAAACTAAAAAGGAAAAATATGTTTTAAGACTTAATAGGACTCTCATATAACCCGTAACCAAGGACTGAAACAAGGAACAAGCCAGCCTGAGAAAAATCCATGCAACACTCCTGCATGCTCACTCATCTTTGTGGACCTGCTTCATTCTCTACTCTTAGCAAATCTGACATTTTGCCCAACCCCAAACCCACCTTTCCCCCAAATCCAGAGTTTATCTGCCCAAAGTTTAAGGGACCAACTTGACCAAGGCTTCCTAGCCGGAATTCTAAATTCAAGGGGTGTAGCTTAAGTCAGTTATCCATGTGTTCTAATCATTTATAATCAAGGAAGCAAAATCATGCAGGATGGATGTGATTGTCAGGCCCAATGTGTGTGTGTGTGTGAATGTACAGAGCAGAGGACAACACTCAGAGAAGCAGCAACCATGGGGTGGACACTGCCCAGGGGTTTGCTCAGCATTCTTCACGATAGAGACAGAAATCAAAGGATTCTCTCTCTCTCTCTCTCTCTCTCTCTCTCTCTCTCTCTCTCTCTCTCCATATATATTTGCTGAGCAATCACACTTCCTGCAGGTGAGGATCTATTTACATTTGACTGCCATCATCTATCTAATCAGGCCAGAGACTAGTGCTGAAGAGCTGTTAGGTGACAGGTAAGTCCACATATGGCTGCTGGCTTGTTGGCTTGCACCCCTGCTCAGTCACTTGTGACTCAGGTAGCAGGATTGGTTTCCTTTAGGATACACAGTATGGACCCCTGAGATTATACTCTAAACACCTCCTTCAGGCTCTTTCCTCAGAAGAGGGCAAAGGCATAGCAGCATCTTAAAGCTTGATAGATTGCCCACAAATAGAGCTAGCTCTTAATTCCAGGGCTGGGACTCCAAATCCTTTACTCTTTCAATTCACTCTCCTAGAAAAGTTACTGAAATTCAAGGAAACATTTCACAACCACATGCTCCATTTACAGCAAATAATGGCATCAAAGGATGTCAGAGGAGAGAAGACTTGTGTAAGTAACATGTGGCACATAAAAAACAGTGGTCAGGCCTTTTGACATCCTTACACTCCGATGTGGGATCTGCAGCTCAACAAGGCTGTGAAGATGATTTTTCTGAGCACTGGTGATTTCAAGAAGGTAAATCTTTGGTAGAGTACTTGAGATTGTAGGTGTCATCATCGTTGCCATCATAAGCCACCTTTCAGATGACCAACTACAATGGCAATAATAGCTTGTCTTCACTTAACATTTGTGTCAGGTTCTCTTCTAATTTATGTAAATACTAGAGTCTCAGTGCATGAATTCATGCACCAGTGGGGTCCCTCGGCTTGGCCTGCGGGATTGGGCCGAAACCTGCTCTCCAACATCCTCTGAGGGGTCCCGGGTTACGAGAGGGCACAGGCCAGACCAAGGGACCCCATCGGTGCACAATTGGGACCAGGGAGGGATGCAGGAGGTTGGCTAGCCAGGGAGGGACTGTAGGAGGGCTCCAGGGCACATCTAGCCCATCTCACTCAGTCCCGATCGGCTGGACCCCCAGCAGCAAGCTAACCTACCAGCTGGAGTGTCTGCCCCCTGGTGGTCAGTGCACATCATAGCGACTGGTCGACCAGTCGACTGTCTGTCGCCTGGTGGTCAGTGCACATCATAGCAAGCGGTTGAGTGGCCTTAGCATATCATTAGCATATTACGCTTTGATTGGTTGAACGGATGACCAGATCGGACACTTAGCATATTAGGCTTTTATTATATAGGATATATATGTGGATGTATGTACTATTTTGAGTAGGTAAAGCATGTATATATAAAAATAAATACATTAATTTAAAAGTATACTTCCTCCAATCCCAATCCCATGATCCCTTCCCAAAGGCCACCTATGTTAACAGTTTCTTGGGTTTCCTTTCAGCAATAATGTTTGTATCAACAACCATAGGTCAATAACCCACTAGCCCCAGTGGCAGAATAATATTCATGCATTTCTTCACTAGTCTGTTCTACTCAAAGGTAAATTGAGAATATACTTTATGGCAAAGAGCAAATAAGTCAATACTTTTTAAAAATAAGTTGTCTGATATGGTTTCACCTGCTCTACCAACTAATCTTTTACTGGGTTGTCCATTGATTGAAACTTGTGCAGACAAACACATTCATTTATATCCTGAGGAGCTCCACCATTCTGTCTAATTGCTATTCACATCCCACTGCCTTTCACATTACCTGCAACACCAAATTTTTTTCAGGAAAATAATAGCTACAGTAACCTCAAGCAAGTAATAAAAAGCATTGATCCTTATTGGTTTAGTTCCTGAAGATACATACAGTCATGTTAACAAATGGGAACAGGAAACAAGTAGGAAAATAAATGTTCTGCCGATATGGGTTTAATTAGTGTATAGATGTCTTTAAAAAACCAAAAACAACTTGAGAACAACACCAAAAAAGTTGTCATCTGGTCTAATTAGAAATAGTGATAAAATAAAGAAATACTGGTAGATGTTAAAGAAAGTGCACATTTGTAGAACACAGTTTAGAAGACTTATTTGAGTAAATGAATTATCTTTCTCTAATTCCAGCCCTCAAGTATCAAATGAAGTAGTATCTATAGCAAATCAGAATATCTTCTAAACCAGAAAGAATATCTCACAACAAGAAAGTTTGGGTATAAAAAAAAGTTGTCCTCGCAATTATTAAAAATAGCAAATGGAAATGCTCCCAGGTCTGATAAGCTCACTGCTGCATTTGTGGTAATGACAGCTTGTCATCAAGGAAACAACTAAGGGAGATGCAAAAAAATTATAATGATAAGGTTTTTGCTCTGCTCTGAATTAACTTGCCCTCAGTTTTGAAATCAACTGCTAATGATAACCACTCAAAGAGCCATCAGTACTATTTATTCTATGGAAATTATTCTGCTGCCCAGATTGCTTAAAGTAAATAAGTAAAAAAATAAGTAAATAAAAAGAGCATGAAATTTGTCTTGATATGACTGCAGGGCTTCTGATAGCTAGCTAGC
The DNA here is from genome assembly GCF_000327345.1 of Myotis davidii. Lineage (NCBI taxonomy): Eukaryota > Metazoa > Chordata > Mammalia > Chiroptera > Vespertilionidae > Myotis > Myotis davidii. The sequence goes on along the minus strand of NW_006300372.1, from coordinate 2,888,328 downwards.
ATCGCTTATCAAATGAAAGACATCTATTTATCTCCAGGTTGTTTTTTTTTCTTGGAACAATTCCTTTCCAAAAATAATTATAAAGCAATTACTTGCCAGTTCTCGCTTTATTGGTTACTACTTTTACCCAAAGAATAGCAATTACTACATAATTACAGTATATGGTTATTTGGACAGTCTTAACTGCATCTGACCAACGATAAATTATACAGTCAGAGTAGCTCTAATTATGTATTCTATAGAGCATAAATATGTAATGATTGTGTAGTTACATATTAGTAAGTCCCTCTTTATTCTTCAGAGCCCCGTATAATAAAATGCCATCTGATCAACCTCCATGTGGTAACCTCTGGAGCTGTTCTGCTTGGCTGGAGACAGAGTGCATTCCGCACTTCCCATCACTTCTCAATCTCACCCAGGTTCAGTAACAGGGCAGAGAGAAAATAAAAACTGAGAAGCAAAAATGTGTTTCTAGCCTTCCTTTTTAGGATGTGTACTTTTTGATGGCAACTCGGCAGCAGTGGCTTAGATTCAAGAATTGCAGGTGCAGAGGCTTGGAAGCGCCACCGCCTCACCTACAGAGAATCACTGCACACAGAAGTCTGGATCCAAAAACAGAAAAGAGGCTTGAACTTGATTTTGGACCATAAATTTGTTGTTTATGATCTAAGGATATTATTTTGGTTCCAAAAGTGACTATAGGGATTCAGGTATCTGACGAAAAAGAGTTTAGAGATGCAAGCCTCTAAGGAATTTTTTTAAATTTCCCTTTATAGAACTACATTTTACAAAAGTCTGAATTGCATAAAGTAAGTTTGTCACCACCAGACTAAAGCCCATCACACTGAATTACACCTGGGCTGCTCTCTGAGAGGTGTGGCACTGAGGGACAGACGCTGACATTCACAGGTGAGGTGAGGATGAATGAGAGTGGACAACTGAGCAACATGCCCTCTGCCACACGCCTTCGCCAGAGGCCATCGTTCTCTGAAAACTCACTCCTGCCCAGTTTGCCCCAATGTCCTTGGAGCAGAGATCGTGCTGACTTGTCAAGTGTTCATCTCTTCGAGAAGAGCCTGTCACAAGAGCAAGAAGAGACAAGGGCAGAGAACACATGTGCCGAGGTACATAGAGAGCTGCGGCCACTAATACTGGGGTGATGAGATAAATCAAGTAAGGCATTAGTCCCAGTTTCTGGCCTTGAGGTCTGGATTCAGGTTAGCACACAATAAACATTTTTAAAATGAATAAATAAGTAAATGAGTGACTAAGGGGCTCTATAGAAGTTTTCAGTCAAGGAGTAATGTAACTCAAAGAATGAAAGGAATTAAGAAAGGAGAGACTTCTCAATAAATGATTACAAAGTACCAATCTCTTCACATACACCACCTCCTTCAATCTTTGCAAGAATTCTGTGCAGTGGGTATTATTATTCTCATTTAACTAATAAGGTTCTGAGGCTGGGACTAAGGAAGTCCCCTTCCTGATATCACACACTTAGTAAGTGGCAGGCTGGGATTTGTACTGAAGTTTGCCAGACAGACATAATACCCCATGCTCATTCAACTAGGATGCCCATATCCCAAAACACCTGCTAGTACTGTAAATAAATACTAGTGGTAGGTGCTATACACATGTCATTTTATTCAAACCTTATTAAATAATCCTATTAAATAATCAGTGATAATTCTATTATCAATCGTAATCCACAGATGAGGAAACAGTGCCTTAACAAAGTGAGCTCTCTTGACCAACATGATAAAGTAGCTCCTAAAGATGGGATCGAACCCTGATCAAACAGTGAAGCCTGTGCCCTAAATCACCTCCCTTGGCCACTCTCATACCAGAAATCCAAAGGGAAGAGTTCATTTCCTGCCCAAGAAAGGCTTCTAATCCAGGGGAAGAGCCCTCCCTTCCCACAGGAACGCATTCCTGACTTGCATTCAGTGGTAAATGAGCACATTCTCCTCTGCTGGTCTGGATCACCTTTCTTCCCCGCCTGCTGTGCTTTCAACTCACCCTCCCATAGCAGCCTGGATATTGTCTTATCCTCCTTTCCTAATGGGCCCTGATTCTCCTGAGGTCTAAAAGGGAAATTCTTATTTCTGTACCCCCGGGGCCATGTACAAGACATGGGTAGGAGCAGGTGCTCAACCACTATGGAAAGATGACTGACTAAATGAATAAATGAATGAGTGAATGGATATGGAATTCTAGAAAGGACTTTAGAGAAAATTTATTCCAACTACTTCATATTACAGAATTCAATTCTTGGATTCAGAAAAAATGTTAATTGATTTGCCCAGAAGCAATTTCTAGATAAATATGTATCACAAAGGCACACACACACAAATACCAGCCTCATAATGAAAGTAAAATATATAAATTGAGCCTCTTTGGAAGCAAGCTTTATGCATATTTTAAATTTATTACAGGATTTTTTTAGCTATATAGGCCAGAGATTGTGATGAGAACACACCCTAATTTGGCAAGTGTTTTGTATCCATAATGAGATTTCTAAATGTTATCTGTTTTAGTATAGAAATATGAGTAAAATATTTAACATAATTATGACACTTGTCATAGCATATAGTCTTTCCTCCTCTAGCCCCCAAAAGGATTACATAGCCTGAGGTGGTAGTCAGCAATAAAGGGGATCTAAATACCTGTGTATTTTTCATGCTCGGATTTTTTTTAAACTTGGAGTCTATGCCTCAGCAATAATTCCTGAAATCATGGGAGACTTGAAATGGACACAATCCATCTGACTGGTGACCTTATAACTTACCATCCAACCCAGAACTAGAAACATTTGAGAGTGAAAGGGGATGTTATCAATAATTAGGTCTGGCAGGTCCCAAGCATCTCAGGACAGATGGCTGCCCTACTCACATGGACACATTCACAGAGCAATGCTAAGTTTTCAGTAAAGGTGAGAGGCCTAGTGGGGGAAAACTCAGTGGGGAAACATTCTTGGTATGGGAAATGTCAGGGACAGAGTTTTGACATGTAACCTTTGAGAGACTTGAGCATCTGATGGAGATCATAAACTTTCCTTGGACAATATACACACAAAATTCTGCACAACATTTTTGGAGGGTTCATAAATTCCTTGAACCCCATCCACGGACTCTAGGGCTATTGAATAAAAACCCCCAGATTAAAAGCCCTGGTTCTACAGTGGGATTACTCAACCTTGGCACTAATAACATTTTGTGCTGAACAAAACTTTGTCATTGGGAGCTACCCTTTGCAATGTAGGACATTTAGCAACATCCCAGCCTCTACAAACTAGATGCTAGGAGCACCTCAGCACCAGTTATGACAATCAAAAATGTCTCCAGCCATTGCCAAATGTCCCCTTGAAGGCAAAACTGTCCCCTGTTGAGATTACTCTGCTAGAAGTAGGGACATGAACATCTCACGTAAGGAGTAAGTAGACATAACTTCATAGTATACAATACACAGCAAACTAGAGTTTAATAAAACGTGAAGCCCTGCTGTATAAAAACTGCAAAACTGCCCCCTTTGAATCTGTCTACACTCTTACTTCACCACAGATGTGACCATTCTCTCCAGAAAAAGAGAGCAAACAACACTGACTTGGGGGAATCTGGCTCCACAGAAGAGTTCCTGGGCCCCGCACCTCATGCCACTGTCTGACAGGTGTTGAGCGGAAATGCTTCTGCAGAAAACATTCTGAAGTGTTTATAATGAGGAGAACTTGTTACCTAAATCAGGAGAAACATTCTGGAGGCTGTTCCGTTTATAAACAATCCCACAGACACAGGGAATAGTACGCACCTGGAGAAGTGTAGCTTCCAATTGAGTAAGTATTTATTAGACACACTCTGCCTCCTCAGCATACTTTTCTCATTTGGAAAATGAGGAAATGGACATATGATTTCAAAGATCCTTTTAGCCATCAAGTTGTGTGATTCTATTAAGATGTGTGTGATATAGATATAGGTACAGGTATATATATATATATATATATACAGGCGTAGACACACACACACCCCTTTTTCTGAACTTTCTGAGTCTCAGTTTCCTCTACATACTAAGGGCAGACAAGTACACAACAAGTTCTAAAAGTAGGTCTTCAGATGACCACCTGGCAAGCTGGCAAACTGCCTAAAATACCCCTGAGGAATTGGTTAATAGGGTTAATGGGGGAGGGGGAAGGGGCTTGGTGTGTCATTTGCCCCAGGGTTCCATTTACAAAGAGCCTCAAATGTTAACAACTTGTGCTATTATCAATTGAGATTATTTTCATTTACATCTATATATCACACACACACACACACACACACACACACACACACACACGGAATCACAAAATTTTGAACATGCGAAAATGGTGCACTAAAGTAAACATATTAAAAATCATACCTTTGGTCCTCCTACTGTGGCATTTCTCCAATTTCAATGTACCAGGATATTAAAAAAGTAGAAGCATCTTAAACTCCTCACCACATCTGTGTCTCCACTTATTATGAAATTATATTCCTGTGCCTAATGCTTATAGGTTCTATCTCAGTAGGTCTGGGTGGAGCCTGAGACACTGCATTTTAACAAGCACCCTGGGGGGTTCTGAACAGGTATCTTGAGAGCACACTTTCACAAACAGGACTTTAGCTAAGGAGAGAAGAAAGAAAAATATATCTTTCCCAGGATATTAGACAAAGGGGAATATAGAGTATTGTGGGTGACTTGGAAAGTGAAAGCCAAAAACATTTTCCTTAGCTTCCTTCTCAGCTAACACATTCATGCTTAGTCTTTAAGGCCCAGCTCCAATGCCACCTCCTTGTAAAATCCCTTAGGCAATCTGCTGTTCCATTAGTTATTGCAGCATCCACTAAGCTGTGAGCTTCCCAAGAGACAGAGTATACCTTGGTTATAACTTGTTTATTCAATGCCTGATACCAGACATATTCAATAAATGTGATGGGTATAGTATTTTATTTTATCATTTTCTTCTCTGTTACAATTTTGTAGGAAAGCATGAGACGTGGTTGGAAAGTTTGTAAGGAGGACATTCTGATAAAAGGGCAGTGTGTGGAAGGCTGCCTTCCCTGTTTATCAGAATTCTGACTTAAGGGAGACTTAGGGGAGTGCTGAAGGTGGCACCCCTAATTATTCCTTGGCCTTTCCAAACAAGTCTGTGCATGTTCAGACCCCCAGGTGTTTACTGGAATCCTTATGCTTATTCCTTGGATGCCCTTGCCTAGAGGACAATGTAAATACATGTGTCCTCCCAAGAGTACTCATCCTATTGATTGTATCTAAAGATAAAAACGGCAATAAAAGGCTAGAGGCAGGCAATGAAGCAGCCTGGCTCCTTGGAAACTGCAATAAAAGGCTAACGAGGCAGGCAATGAAGCAGCCTGGCTCCTTCAGCTGGGCCGTCCCTTAACCCTTTCCCCCACAGTGAAGCTGTCAGAGTAACCTGTTCATCTGTCATTCAGGAGCTGCTGGTCAGCCCCAGCACAATTTGTCCCAGAAGATTCCAAATTTCAAGAAAGGCCATTGACTCTGAGCCTGCATCATCTAAGATGACATTCTGGAGCAAACCGGAGATGAGAGGGAATTGCCAGCACGGTCAGGTGAGGAGACACAGAGGTGGGGATGAATTTAAGATGCGTCTACTTTTTTAATATCCTAATATATTGAAATTGAAGAAATGGCACAGGTATATCTCTGGAGATCTTCTATAAGAGCTCTAATCCCTTCATGAGATTCTACCATTATAACTTAATCACCTTTCGAAAGGCCCACATACTAATACCTTTGAGAGTTAGGATTTCCACATATGAATTTTGTAAGCACACATTCAAACCACAGCACTTACATATTTCATTGAGTAAGACTGTAATCAATTCTAGCATGTTAAATAATGTGGGAATTATACAAATATAAGACATTTTCCCTGCCCAATAGTTGCAATCTTCTTGTGAAAAGGGCACTCACATCTGAAACAAGAGCACCATAAACAGAGAAGAGAATTTAATTTTGTTCTACGGGCTCCCGGGAGGAGGTCAACAAGGGCTACAATTTCTCCTTTCAATGTCTCAGAAGCTACAGAGATATTTCTCCCAAATGGGCTGACCTTACTCGACTTAAGCTGATTTATAAAAACAGGTGAGATTTTAATAAAGAGAACAAAACAGAAGGGCACTCTAGGCAAGGGGAATTGCTGCAGAAAAAAGAAAAAAACACGAAGCCAGAAAGCAGCGTGGCATGACCCTAATACATACCTGAGACAGGCCTGCACAGACCTGGGGTCAAAGGAAAGAAGAGACAGAGTGGAGGATGGTTACAAAGAACTAGTTGTCAGAAACTATCGGAAGATGATGGGTTAAAAAAGATAGGAGGACACTGATTTAAGAACCGTAAGTGGATGTTGGATTGCATCATCAACTCCTATTTTATGGGACCAAACCAAGACCCACAGAGGGTAAGAGACACACCATGTTAAGCAGGTCTTGCTAACCCATCATGTCCACCCACTACCTGTCTCTTCCCAATGGGTGCCCTTCCTCTGGAATATTCACATTTCCTAACATAAAATTTAAGTTTGAGATTTGATACCCCTCAAATGCAAATGGCCATCTTCTGTATATTCCTTCTATAAGCTTCTGAAATTAATAGCGAGAACATGAATTTTAAAAACATAAACGTATTTTTCTTTTCTGGTGTAGTTTATATTTTATTTTGCTCTGCAAATTTAAGGCTTTATGAACAGCAGGTAACTGGAGCACTAGGTCTCAAGAAACATGTTCCACATCCCTGACATCTGAAAGTGGACATCAATTGATAGCATGGATAGAGGGCGGGCCACAGACATGGCAGAAGGTTTGTTTTCTAGATGTGTGGCATTGGGCAATTCACCTAATCTCTATAAATTATGTTTCCTCAACTATAAAATTCAGGTGATAAAATCACCTACATCCTGGCAGTTTTGTAGGAACCAAATAGGACAAGGCATGTAAAGTACTTAATAAAGCCCCTAGAATATGTTGAGTTCTCAGTAAATGTTAGCTATTATTAGTCACAATATCTTCAAATACATAGTGCTTTAAAAGGAAATCTGAAAGTTATACCTTGGAGTGGCAGAATATGTACTGATTTGTAAATCTTAAATGAAATTTACTTAGCAATTCACTTTGCTTTCTGGTTTGCATGTGCAGTTTATTTTTATATTAACCAATAGATAGACTGAACATATGCTTCAGACCCAGAAAAGCAGAAATCCCCATAAAAGACATCATTCTGTTTCAATGAGTGTATTCTGAATTTTGCTATCATAATATCCAGAACTAAGATAATTTAATTTCAACATGCATTAAAGCTTTGTGTTTTACAGGTTATTATTGTTTTTATGTGGGATTACATATGGCAGAAAATTTGTGCTGAGTTTAAAGGCTTCAAGGGTCTCACCTGGCCATATGTGGGTACACTCCAGGGGTAATATACACCTGAAGGTGTATGCAAATCTTGGATGCTTGAAAAGAGCCATAGCTATAATGAGATTCTCAGAGGAGTCCATGATAATAAAAGCTT
>NW_006300372.1:2838664-2878725 GCF_000327345.1 Myotis davidii | reverse complement strand
ATGCTATAAAGCTTTGTGTTTTACAGGTTATTATTGTTTTTATGTGGGATTACATATGGCAGAAAATTTGTGCTGAGTTTAAAGGCTTCAAGGGTCTCACCTGGCCATATGTGGGTACACTCCAGGTAATATACACGATGGAAACACAGACTTTCGTATCAAAAGAAAAATGCTTGAGACATAAAACAAAGTTTGATAGAGCCCCAAATATATTATTATTTTCTAAATTCTAATTCAGAATAGGTTATTGATCAGAATATTTCTGGTTTAGCCTTAACCAGTTGGGCTCAATGGATAGAGCATCAGCCAGTGGACTGAAGTGCCCCGGGTTCTATTCTGGTCAAGGGCATGTACCTTGCTTGTGGGCTCAATCCACAGCAGGGGTTGTTCAGGAAGCAACTGATTGGTATTTCTCTCTCATCTATGTTTCTAACTCTCTATCCCTCTCCCTTCCTCTCTGTAATACATCAATAAAATCTCCCTTCCTCTCTGTAAAAAATCAATAAAATATATTTTTAAAAAACTAAAAAAAAGAACTGGTGAATAATATCAATGATGGAATGAAAAATTAATAACTGAACACATATATCATAATAAGTAGCTGTACTTATAATTGGGTGGATCTATATATAATAAAATTGATAAAAAGTTTATCATATATTGTTATAAAAGCAAGTTATAGGATAATTTTTAAGTTCTAGAAAGGTGTTTATGTCACATATTTTTATATATACTAAATACATGTAGTATTTCAAAGCAGACATATTATAGCACGTGTAGTACATATTTTATAAAATAGAACTATGTATACTGGTATACACTTGTGTGTGTGTGTGTGTGTGAGTATATAGTATGGATATGTAATGTTTAATCCAATTTTAGAGAGAGAGAAAGGGAGAGAAAGAAACATTTATTGGTTGCCTCTGGTAAGCACCTGACTGGGAATGGAACTACACCTAGTTATGTGCCCTGACCAGGATAACCTTTTGGTGTATGGGACGATGCTCCAACCAACTGAGCCACCTGGCCAGAGCTACTATGCACATATTTTAGGGAGCTTAGAAAATATATTCTAAGTAATAATGGTTATCTTTAGGTAGTAAAACTAATATATAAGGTCTTCATTTCTAACTACCCTATTTACTCAATTTTAAGTTGCTTTTTCTCTACATTTTAATATTTATGAAATCAGAAGTCACCATATAATCAAAATATACATCAATTTAAGTATTTCTTTGCTTCCTCTCTTCCCAAAGCCCTTATAATAAATATGTGATATTTATTATCATATTGGAGGTGAGTCCAAGTCAAGAAGATATAGCAGGTATAACTGGAAATATCAGGAAAACACTTTGTAAAGTATCTGATTGTCTAACCACTATGCTGTACACCTGAAACTACTACAAAATAATAGTGAATGTAAACTATAATTGAAAAATGAAATTAAAAAAGAATAGTCTGTATATACCTCTGAATTGCTTGAATTCTTTTTAAGAAGCAAATATATTTTTTATGATTTGTTTTCCTCTAAAACCACCAAAGTAGATAAGTTTTATGCCCTTTACTTTTGTTCCATATAATATGGAATAAAATAAACTAGGCCACAGGAATGTGTATCTACCTATAGAAATCCAGTATTTGCATATATTTGCATATTATTCAGTATCATTAAATGCTATTTTCTCAAACATTGGGAATATCTCCAGTGGTAAAATAGTATGATCAGGAAATGTTGAAGCTAGAGGACTTTTTCTCATCTCTCAAAAAAAAAAACTATTTCACACTGATACAAATACATAATAATAATATGTACATTACTACAGGCCCAGTGCACAAAATTTGTGCATGGGTGGGTGTCCCTCAGCCTGGCCTGCACCCTCTACAATCTGGGACCCCTCAGGGGTGTCTGACTGCCGGTTTAGGCTCAATCCCGCAACCAGACATCCCTCTCACAATCCAGGACCACTAGCTCCTAACCACTCACCTGCCTGCCTGCCTGACTGCCCCTAACTGCTTCTGTCTGCCAGCCTGATATCCCCTAACCACTCCCCTGCCAGCCTGATTGATGCCTAACTGCTCCCATGCCAGCCTGATCACTCTCCAACTGCCCTCCCCTGCCGGCCTGATCGCCCCTAACTGTCCTCCCCTGCTGGCCTGATCATCCACAACTGACTTTCCCTGCTGGCCTGATCGCCCACCACTGCCCTCCCCTGCTGGCCTGATCGCCTACAACTGCCCTCCCCTGCTGGCCTGATCGCCCCTAACTGCTCTCCCCTGCCAGCCTGATAACCCCCAACTGCCCTCTCCTGCTGGCCTGATCACCCACAACTGTTCTCCCCTGCCAGCCAGATCACCCTCAACTGCCCTCCCCTGCCGCGACCCACCTCCTTCTCTGGGACCCACCTCCTTCGCCGGGACTCGCCTCTTCCATGCCCATCTTATGATGGCCCTCTTGTGGCGGCCATTTTGTAGAGCCATCTTGTGGTGGCCATCTTGTGATGATGTCGCATGAGGGCATTGCTTGAGGGCATGACACCACCTATGCTTTTATTATATAGGATTGTAGTATTCTTACAATATGTAAGACACTGGTCTGAGCACTTTACATGTATTATCTTATTTAATTTTCACAAAAATAATATAAAATAAGTTCAGTATGTCAGCCCAATCTATAAGTAAAGAAACTGAAATTTTTGTTTGAAAATTATGCTAAGTCCCATAATTAGTGTAAAGCAATGGCAGGAATTTTGTAGGTTTCCACCTGCCATCTACACCTTCATTTTTAACGATTATACTACTCCCTCCCCTTGACTGAAGAAATAGTATCAATGTACCTGGAAATTACTGTTTTTGTTCACCTGTTATTAAGCCAAAGTGTTTCCCAAATAGGGGACAAATGAGCAATAACACAGACCAGTGTAAGAACTTCATTCAAAGATCCTGCAAAGGGAAATATGCTCACTAGCCTCTGCTTTCCCCAGAACATTCCAGGGTCTGAATACAGCCTTTTGGGGCAGATACTATTTTCAAGGGTTTCTACAGTTTGACAGAAGCAGGTGGCAAAAATTATTCCTGGTCTACATCTAATTAAAATTTTGTGATGTTTGTTCCTATTTAGATTGCCAAGGTTTGTGCAGCTTAAAAGGCATGTTACCTTCTTAAAAGCTAAGTGGAATGAACAAAGCCTGATTAAATGTGACTTGCTGGTGGATTTAATATTTATAAGCAGACAGTTCACTGGCTTCAAAAGTGAGTGTTGGTAGCCGCAGAGCAGAGGGTCTTCAGAGAGGTTAAAAATACACGGCTGGATGATGGGACTCAAAAACCGGTTAGAACCAAGTCAGATGTATCTGATCACTCCAGTGTTCAGATTTCATGTGTTAAAATAATTCAAAAGTAATTTTGCACTGCCTTTTGATCTGAAATTATAGTGAGTGCCGACATTGAAACAGATGAAAAATTGTGTGTCTCCCTTTCTTCAGAAATAGGGCACAACCAAATTGCTCTATCATAAATATTTTTAATATATTTTGTATTGTTGATAGTATTATAGATATCTCCCATCTCCCTCCCCCCAGCTCCTACCCCTCCCTCAGGACATCACTACCTTATGCTCATGTCCATGGGCTATGCATATAAGTATACAGGTTCTTTGGTTTACCTATTCTTGTCCCCCCAACTCCACATCAAGGTATGTCAATCTACTGTAAATATTAACATCCACCACTCAGCGTTCAATTTGCTAGGTTTTGCTACCACAGAAACTGAAGAGCAGCTAGCTATAGGACAGAAAACCTAAAATTAAAGCCTTGCAAACAAAAAGAACAATCAAAAGAATTTTCCAAGTAGCCCTAATTTTAGTGGTGAGAACAAGAGAGAGAGTATGGGTGGCAGGGCATATCAGTTGGTATCACTGATTCCCTTACATTTGCTCAGCTATCACCCTCTGCTTGTATTTCCTCTCTTAGTATTCAGGATGAACCTTAAAGTTTTCTATCATCTGCAGTCCTCCTCCATTTCCCCTTGATTACCTTCTTCCTATCCCCCATACCAGTCTCCAAGCTGTAGCTGGAATCCATAGCCAAAGGTTATTTATTTGTCATTGGCATTATTATATTTTTAGGAAGTAGACATGATAATGTTATGCTCTTATTTTCAAATGTTTGCTGGCTCCTTATTACCTACAAAATAACTACAAATCCACAATCATGGCTATACAAGGCTTTACATGGGTCTTAATCTCCATTTCCAGATTCAATGCTCATCACCATTTATCAAGACACTCCTTCCTCTCTTGCCACAATGAACAAGTCCCTGGTCTCCATACATGTTATGCCCTTTCATGCCTTTAGATAATTGTTCATGTTATTCTCTTGGCTTAAAATTCTCTTCTCTACCCTTCCTTCTGTATCTGGTAAAGGCCCATTGTCCAAGGCCCAAGTCCAATATCAACTCCTTGGAACAGCTTCCTGGAAAAGTATTACTTGTAAATGGCCCCTATTTTTGTCCAAATAACATACTAATCATATCAGAGCTCTTGTGTTTGTTACATCATATTATACCATTTGCCAGCCTGTCTGTGTAGTGCCTCTGTTTATTAGAGAATGAATGCCCTGAAGTCAGGGTCTCATGTCTGCTTATCCCTATACTAGAGGTCCAGTGCATGAAATTCTGATATTTCCACAGTCAACTATTACTATTAGTCCTCTCTATAACACCTGGCAGTTTGTGCTGAAATCCTGTTACTTTCTTTGCTTATTAAATAATTTCTAAGTGGCATGCAGCTTGTATAAGTTTTCCGATGATCAGGTTCCCCACCTTCCCGCTCCCCACTCCCTCACTCCCTCAGCACCCCACTGCTGCCACTGGTTGCCCGCCATGTTATGCACCGCCCTCTGGTGGTCAGCACACATCATATTGAGTGATCGAATTTCCATTCTCTTGGTCAAACTCCTGAGGGGACACTTTGCGTATTAGCCTGTTATATATACAGATAGTACTGGGCCTTGCCCAGGATGATCAAGATATACTTCTAAATGAATGAAAACATGAGAGATCAGGACAGAGATGAACAAGAATCTCCATACAACATTTTGAATGGAATGGAAGTAACATAAGTTGCTGATCATATTATCCTGCAGATGCACATACTCTATTCCACTTTTTAACTTATTTTTAAAGCATAGTTTACTTCACCAGTGTCCAAACCTTAATTTTAAATGTAAATACAATTGTCTTGCTTCTTAGCAATTAATTTTTCTTTCTCACCTGGATTGGGGGGTAGCTATATTTAGCATGGAAAATTTATACAAGCTGCACGCAACTCAAAATTATCTAATAAGCAAAGAAAATAACTGAGGATTTCAGCACAAACTGCCAGGTGTCATAGAGAGGACTAATAGTAATCGTTGACTGTGGAAATATCAGAAGAATAAAAAAGAAGAAGAAAAACCTGAACCAGATATGCAGGTTTACCTTAAAAGAGAAGTACCATGATGTCAAGATATCAATTGCTCAATATGAGAGTAATGTTTCTGTCCTAGGCTTGCACACCCAGAGCTCCAAGTACCAAGATTCCACAGCTCCACATGACGTGGATCTAATTAAGAAGTTCTCACTTGCTGGGGATTTACTATAACAAAGAGGGGAGGCATGGGTTACAAACTCTACTACTTACCAAGCAATTTGGGGCAAGTCACTAACTTTATATAACTCAGACTTCTGTAAATAATTAATGACAGCATATTTACAATTAAATATTAAAACTATCTTATAATATGTATCTCTGTCCTATGCCTTCACCACATCAGAGTAGATGTCCCAAGAACAAGATAATATTTAGCCTTCCTCTTACCAGAGCAACCAGTCTTTGTGCTTAGAGTTCAGAACTCCCTGCCCTAGGAAGACATCAATTTTTTGTGGTTTGAAAACTAAAAAGAGGCCTTGGCATGGTGAGGGTAGGGAGTGAGGTATTGCACACTGAAGAAAACTCCACCAGGTCTTTCTTGGTTGAGGAGGATTTACACTAGTGTTAAAAAAACTAAAACACCTATAGGGACCATGACATGAATGTGTGAGCTATTCTGAGTATAAAACAGTCTTGGTAGGACCTGTGATCCAACCTTGAGATTTCAAGTTTTGACTTAAGGCTTTGAATTTTCTGAAATAACCTTCCTAACAAATTGGGCTGCATTAGGCATTTTGTTGCTTGTTTGTAGTATCCGCTGAGTCCCAAGTGGAAAAAGCTGGACTTCCCTGGAGGTTGTGTGGCTTTGAGGTTCAAGATTTGACCAAGGTGCTAACTGCGTAGAGAAGAGTTTGTAGGTCCAGGAGCAGGGTTTCAGGAATCCATGGTCAGAGAGACCAGGACGTCCACTGAATATAGTAGAGGAGGTGGTTCCTCAGGTGGGGATGACCACACAGTAGCCTTGGGTCATGTGATAGGACCCCGGTGCAAGGCAGAGGCCAATGAATGGTAACAGACCAGCATTCAGTATGGCAGACATGCAGTGGGAATTCAGGTGACCAGCACAGACTGGAGATCCTCTCCATCTTCTGAACGATATCCTGAGGCAATTTAAAATACAAAGGGTTGAGAAGATACATAAAAGTCTTCAATGTTGGATGTTCTCGGCAATCTTGGTGAATGAGGGTTTAAGTACAATTTAATTCAATACAGGGGAAAAAAGATAAAAAACAGTTGTGATATTCTTACATTATATAGTATGAACCCTGAGAAAGAAGACACCTACCAAGAAGGGCACCTGGTGGTTAACTGGGCTCCGATTAAAAAACAAAACAAACAAACAAAGAAAAACAGAGCCCAGCAGCCATTTCTACATTGGGGCCTGCACTTCTGGGAGAGGCCTGCACTGAACCACCTGCTTCTGTACCCAATTGCCTGTCTGCACTGTGTTTCTGTCATCTGAGCCAGCCCTTATAACGGAGTTCCTGGAATCCTGTTTCAACCAGGACTGAGGCTTTCCCCATCCAATCAAAGCTACACAGCTCCAACCAAACAGAGAAGCCCTATTCTGACCAATCAAAGCAGTGCCTTTTGGGCTAATCAAACTGCAAGGATTTGGAGCCCTCATTTGCATGAAGACAGATCAATCAGAGACCAGAGATGGGGACTTCTATTCATATATGCCAGCTCCCTTCTGGCTCTGAGAGCACTTTCCCTTTCCACCAAAGACTGAAAACTGCCTCTCCCTGGCCAGAGCAGAACAGAGCAGACCAGTGCAGGCCAGAGCAGACTGGCACAGAATGGAACAGACCAAAGCACAGCAGTGCAGACCAGTGAAGTGCAAAGCAGACCTGCATGGAGCACAGAGGAGCAGATCATCACAGAGCAGAGCTTTCTAGTTGAAGAGAGGCCTCATCAAAGTGGTGCTGTATCACCATTGAGCTGTTTTGCACTGAATAACCTTCCCTTTTTCACCACTGCACCCCAAATTGGGGATTCCTGTTGGCATTGAATTGGCACTAACCACCATCAGTTGATAATTGCAATCCATAACCTTTTCAGAGATAATGATAATAGGCATAATTTTTCTATCACTTATAAGCTTCATTTAATACTAAACAATCATATGTGGTAAGAGTCATTACTATCCCTGCTTTACAAATGAGGAAACTGAGGCATAGAGAGGTAAGCCTGACCAAGGTCACACACACAACTAGCTAAGAGCTACAGCCAGAGTTTAGATCCAGGCAATCAAAATACAGAGTCCACACATGTAAACAACACACTGCACCACCTTCTCAGAATTAATGTCAGTTCCTTCCTCCCAGGATGTTTTGAGTTTCAATGTGTATGAATGAATTAGAGTGCTGTACAAAAATGTTAATTAGTTTTATTATTTGGGTCCATAAGCAGGGCCACAGACTGATTCTGCTAGTCCAAACTGAAAGTCTACAATTATTCTTCCTGTGAACCACAGCCTCCCAATGGATCCCACACTGGGGATTGAGCCCATAACCAGGGCACGTGACCCGATCAGGAATCAAACCATGACCTCCTGGTTCATAGGTTGAAGCTCAACCACTGAACCACACTGGCTGGGCTCACAGCCAAGCTTTGAAAGCAAAATCCTGAGAACTCTGCACTGTCTGAAGACCCCAGTCTTCACCTTTCCATAGGAGTTATCAGCCCCTGCAGCTGGGCTACTCTCACTTCTAACCTCTGAACATTGCACTTTTATAAAAGGAGACAAGTGGGGCTGATAGGTGTTGGTAGGGTTGATGGAGAAGGGTTTGCCTTCCCTGAATAGGATTGCGTACTAGAGTCAACATACAGACACAAATCAGTATTTCTCAAGCTCAAGGAATCCACCAAAAAAATGAACTTGGAGATCCAAGAGCCCTTTATAAGAAATTTTAAATTTTAGTGTTTTAGTACCAGTTAAACATTTTTAAAATAATAAAGCATGTTTTAAATGATCCTAAATACCACCTCTTTGTAACAGACCAGGTGGCTATTTAAATGTAAATATATTAAAATCAAATAATTCTCAAAGCTAAGCTCCTCAATTGCACTAGCCATGTTTTAAGTGCTCAATAGCCACATGCTGCTAGGGGCTGTTCTATTAGACAGAAAAATCCTTCCTTAAGCTAATCTAGTCCCATTACAACATTTTTATCATCAGAAACTTCTGTTGGAATGTACTGATCTAGAAGGTAAATTTCATAAGAGCAGTGCCCTTAGCTATATTGCTCACTGCTGTATTCTCATTGTCCAAGACAGTGACTTACATAGATAGGTTTTCAGGACACATCTGTACAAATAAGTGAATGAATAACTCCCAGATCTTACATCCATCCTGGGTAAGAGTAAAACAAAAATAGTGTGGTTTTGGAAAATGGGCTTGCGGATTGAAATCACCCAGGAATGCGCCATATCTAATCTACATGCAACCTTCAAATATTAATGTGCGACATGCGTGTTATATTGCATTTTCTGCTAATTAAACTTCTTACCATAATGTAACTTTGTGGCCAGTCCCGTATTTCAGATATTCCCAGGAGATCTCTGAAAGAAAGGTAAAGGCAATAATACAGTACTGGAAAATTTCTGTGAAATAACTTACATAATAAAGTGCATTGGAACCAATTTATGGGTCCCTTTGTTACACAAATGTGCGCCATTAATGAGTGGCAAAGAATGAGAACAGCACTTACATTTCCTATGGGGCTAGGCATACTCAGCTTGTTCATTTAAATAATATATGAGCCTATGCAACAGGAAAGTGGGAATACCCTGATCCCTAAAATCCATACTCTATGTCCTACCGTGGCTGAGAATTATTAGCTCAGAGTTGCAGAGGGCCTCTCTCATAATGCATTAGATCAGCCAGTGAGTGGGTGAACTTACGCAAGCTGTCCAGTATTTTGAAGTTGACGATCGACAACGTGCATACTCTTTATAAAGTACTTTTAGTGTGTACTGAAACTAATCCACTCTAACAAAGTGCAGTTCGTTGCAGATGTTCAGATCTCTGTTAATAAAATAGGTCTGCTATGCCCTCCGTTCACCATAGAGAAGGGTCTAAAGGCAGGCATGAGAAGTCTACTGTCCCATCTCTATCAGAACTTCTCCTGATGTGTGTGTTTGATTTGGAAAATACTGTTTCTCCCAGTATGTTGCTTAGGATGATGTCCTGTGATCCCTCGACCCCACCAATCTATCTACCCAGAGGCAAAAAAGAGTGTTAGCCATTCCTAGAGAAATTTGGACACACGCATGCTGGGCACTTTATGACCCAGAGAAGCCTCATCCAGCTCGTGGGTCCTCGTCGGGCTCCTCTCTCAAATTCTGCCTCTTAGATCCAGATGTGTAAGTATGATGGTAGGATCCCACCTGTCCTGCTTCAAAATGCCTCATGTGTGGATGGAACCGAATGAATAAAAACTACCCACCACCCTCTGCTCCGCAGCATCCTCATTTAATCTCTGATGCTGCCCTTCCTGTCTAATAGTTTGGTTCTGTTTGGGATTTTTATAAAAGGCATCAACAGAAGCATCACCTTACTAATTGCTGAGTTGGTGATCCATGCTGAGCAGAGGCACAGGAGATGTGCATGGCAACCTGACAGTGAATCAGAAGCATGTTCCAATTACCTTCACCTCACTGTGCCTTTACCTTTATCTCTAGCACCAGCACAGTATTTGGTTTAGGACACTCATATGACTAATATCTGTGGAAAGAAGGTAAGGGGCCAGAGAAGGTGAGCAGGCAAAGTGCTTCCCATCTTTGGGAGTGTCCACTCAAATATCCCGCATATCCTCAATTCCTTGAGGGCATGGCACCACACCATGTATTTATTTATTTAATATATTTTATTGATTTTTTACAGAGAGGAAGGGGGAGGAATAGAGAGTTAGAAACATCAATCAGCTGCCTCCTGCACACCTCCTACTGGGGATGTACCCGCAACCAAAGTACATGCCCTTGTCGGAATCGAACCTGGGACCTTTCAGTCCACAGGCTGACGCTCTATCCACTGAGCCAAACCGATTAGGGCACACCATGTATTTATTGAGTACTTTCCACCAGCATTGCATCAGGTATTATGGGGAAATAAAAACACAGATACACAAAAGCACTCAGAAGGTTGCTTGGCACACTGTGTGTGTTCCATAAGCCTTGAGAGATTGAGTGTAAGAGCCAGTGCTTGGGCAAGGGCAAGAGGAGGAGGGAAAGGGTTGAGAGGAAGCAAATGCCATGTGCTGGCATTTGGTAGAGAACAATGCTAGCCTCTCTCTTGTGAACCACCAGCAAATTGTTCTGTGCTTTCCACGGGCCTCTTTGCTCTGGTTCCAAAGGCCCTAATATAAGTGCATGGAGTCAGGATCATCTCAATGCATCTCAAAGAGCCACCCTTTAGGTTTCCATCATAAGAACCCAAGCCTGACCTTCATCTCATTTTCCCATCACTCCTAAACCTCAGCCTTAGGTGGTTTTTATCCTATGGTCCCCCATATGGCTGCATATTCCTATGAAGAAGTCTTTGTTCATGTTATGCTACCCCAAACTGAAGGTCTCTAACTCTTGTGTCTGTTACATAAGGATCAGTTCAAACTCACTGGTTCTCTGAATCATAATTTTTTTCTTTTCTCTGGACCTAACAGAAATCCCACTCATCCCAAAAAGGATCACTCATACCATCTTTTCAATACTAATTATTATAACTTATCGAATGTCTACTATGTGCCATATATATTATATATATTTCCACTTATTAAATTCTCCTGACAACTGCCATGGCCTGGCAACTTGCTCAGAAAAGTCAAGCAACTTGCTCAAGCTGCACAGCTAGTCTATAATCGAGAATAGATTTGAACTCAGGTTAATCACTCTCCAAAGTCCATGCTCTACCCACTACGCCATGCTATTATTTAACATGTATGTTTATTTCTTATCTCTTGACCCAAAGCCATTGGAGGACTCCTTTTTTTACAGTAATTTGATATAGATGATTTTTGATCAATGTTCATTAAAGTTTAAAGTAGGAACATAACCAGCAAGAATATAACTGGGGAAAAAATGGGAAGAGAGTCACAGTCAAAGTTTATTTCCTTATCTTTTCTCCACCCATTAAAAACAGGGGAATTATTTCCATTTCCTTCTGATACTCATAGTACTAAAATAACAATAACAACTACATTTATATAGTTTCTGCTTTCAGCCAGGCACAGTTCTAAGTACTTTTCTTTTATCAATCCTTTTAGTCCTCACAACAGTCCTACAGAGTAGACGTCATTATTATTCTTCCCATTTCACATTTCCCCATGGGCACAGAGTAAGTGGCAGAGCCAAGATCTACACTCAGTCTGGCTCGGGAGCTCTTGTCTCAGAGTCTTAACCTTATACAGGGAGGTCAGAAGCGCTTTCTCTAAAAAGCTGGTTTTTGAGAGAGAGCTGATTGATGATAAGAAGCAAGTCTTGCAAGATTTTGGAGAAGAACATTTCAAGGAAGCAAATCATTACTGGATACAAATGTCTACATGACATACAAGTTGTTCAAATTTACACCATTGAAGAACTCATTAAACGTCATGAGAGAAATCCACAGACACTAAATATATAAAAGATGTAAAGAAACCATGTATATAAGAGAAAATGTGAATGTAGGGTTGGGAAAATAGTCATGCTTCCTACTAACCATGACATTTCAAATTAAGGCAACTTTGCCTTACTATTTGGCACCTAATAGATTTGTAGAACAGAACAAAAATCTTAAAGTCATAGCACACTACTGGGAAAATTCTGGAGAAATTGTGATGGTCACTCTCCTAGTGACATAAAAGTTTCACTGCTGCCCTAGCCGGTTTGGCTCAGTGGATAGAGCGTCAGCCTGCGGACTCAAGGATCCGAGGTTCAATTCCGGTCAGGGGCATGTACCTTGGTTGTGGGCGCATCCCCAGTGGGGAGTGTGCAGGAGGCAGCTGATCAATGTTTCTCTCTCATTGATGTTTCTGGCTCTCTATCCATCTCCCTTCCTCTCTGTAAAAAATCAATAAAATATATTTTTTTAAAAGTTTCACTGCCTGTTTTGGAAAGCAACATGGAAGTAACTACTAGGAGCTCTAACGTCTTAAATAGATTTAGTATCATAGATAGTAATTCCACTCTAGCACACTTGTCCTGGAGAAATCATTTTGCAATGAACAATTTAAAGAAGTCCATTATAGCCTTGTTTATAATCACAAATACTTGGAATTGAAATGTCCAAAATTAGACTACAAGTAAAGTGAATTATGTATGATACATCAACTACTGCACTACTGTGCAGTAACCATTGAGATAGTAATCATGAAGGCAAGGAAGAAATTTGTGAAATGTTTATGGGCATTATCTGAATAAAGCAAACCATAAGATTATATATACAATAATAATTATCATGTTATTAATATTAATATTGACCCCACCCACACCGACTTCTCTCCTGAGTTCGATATGACTGAATGCCCCAGATCTCAATAACCTTCCATGTAGTTTTGCGAATGTAGGGGACATGTATGAGTGTGTGGGTTGTGAGTGAGTATGCTGTGTGTGCAAGGGTAAGGGGTCAGGCTTCAAAGGGAAGGATGGAGCATATGAGTTCAACAGATCCATAACATGTGAGCAGCACTTCCTTTTAACTTTGGTAGAACAGTTGGCCTTTTTCATCTAGAAGAAATCATAGAAACAAGTTTACCAAGTGCCTATTGTCGAAACCTAGCAACTTCCTCAATAATAATAATTAATAATAATAATAGTAATAATATGGGAAATTCCCATAGTTTTAAAAGAATGCCCTGGATGTAACCAGAGCATACCCGTGATGACCTCAGGTCCTCAGTCAGGGACCAGGAGCAGAGAGGCGTCTAACGTGTGTTCAGGCTGACAGCTGCACAGGATGACATTAGAGGAAATCCACAGTGGCAGCTTGCTTACTAATTCACAGCATGAAAATGCAGATGCTCTTCTTGGCTTCCAAACTGCCTCATTCTTTCACAGCCTGTTCCAGTCTCGGAGTAGCAGCATTTGTGCACAACTGTGGGCTGGGCTTCAGGCTTGCACACACCTTTATGCCTCGCTCATGCCCATACTGCTGTCACAGGTGCCAGAATGGGGTCACAGCTGTGCCAGGAGCTCATTTGTTCAGCCCAAAACGAGGAGGAAGAATCAGAAGTTCTCAGAAGCAGATTTGTAGCAGCTCTGCCTGGGCAAGGGCCAGTGCGCAAAACAGCCTGTCTGGCTGCATTCTGTGAGCGTGGGGATACCATGTGGTCTCCCAGGAGACAGATCACATGGGACAAGTGGCAGTCCCACCCTGTGCTTCTGCTAGTCCTTTGGAAAACAGAGGCACACCCTGCCTGACATGGGTACTGACGCATTTTACCATTTTAACTTTACTTAATGATGGATTTTTTAGATTCCTCAAATAAATGCCTCCAATTTTCTGAGGCAACGTCTCGTTTTTCTCCACATGACCCTTCAGGATCGGTCCTGCCTGCCTCTGAACATTCTTTCTCCATCGTGTGTGCCTTCACCCTCCAGCTCTACCAGGCACCTGCTATGGTCTCATGTCTCAGCACTTTGCATGCAGTAGAATAGCCTTTCCCACTATATGGTTTTCTTTCTGAGGACTTCCTCCTATTCATTATGATAGAGTTCAATTGTCACCTCTTCCCTGGAGCCTTCTCCCACCCGTCACATGCAAACCAAAGTCAGTCACATTATGGAGATCTCCATTAGAGTCCTTTGCCATACTACAGCATGTGTGTGTGTGTGTGTGTGTGCGTGTGTCCTTATTAGCCCTGAGCTCCTTTAGGGAAAGGCATGCCTTACTCATTTCCCAATCCCCTGAACCTTCTTCATAGACTTTCAATATCTGACTACCGGACAAACAAGTAAAAGTCATTTTCACATGTACAGCCCTCTAAGCATCATTCACCTGCCCTCCACCCATGCTGGCTGTGAGGTATTACTCTCTTTGGTATGGATCACATATTTTTAAGCCTTCTTCCTCATTTGTATTCTTATCCTCTCCCTTTTAGCAGCATGCCAGAGGACGAGGTCAGCATTCTTAATGCACAGTAAATGCTTAATAAAGATTAATAATAGCACCATCACATCTACTTAATGGAAGCTGCTACCTGGTGGGAATTAGTTTTGGGGTGAACACTTTGGAGGGTGCACAAGGTTCACAAATGCCACCATGTACAGCACAAGAAGAATAATTAAGAAGACAGGCTCTGGAATCTGCCTGCCAGCATCCTTTCATTACACTCCCTTCAATACCATGTGAAATTGGATAAGTTATTCGACATTTCTAAAACTCAGTTTTCTGTAAAACAGGGAAATGGCATTCCCATCATGATTAAATAAAATTATGGAGGTACAGTGCTTATCATAGTGTCTAGCACATAATACACACTTGGCAAAATGAAAGCTATTATTTTTGTTGTTAATGCTGTTGCAGGCTAAGTTCAAGTTTTTGCCATCATGATAATATAACCATTTTAATTGGTCTAGAATTTTATAAGTTTAGATAAGTGCCATCACCCATTTGCATCATTTTAATCATTAAGTCTACAAGGTAGGATGGGAAGAGGTTAACCAAATAACTTACATACACACATGCACAGCCCATGGGCACAGACAATAGTGGGGTGAAGCCCTGAGGTGGGGTAGGGGCTGGGTGGAGGGGGACCAAGGGGAGGAAATGGGAGACATCTGTAAGACTGTCAACAATAAAAAATACAAATTACAAAAAACCCAAAATCCTAAATATAAAAAATAAATAAATAATAAAAATAGAAAGGATAATCACCACACTTTCTCTGAAAAGGAAGCAGTCAAGTGATTTTTCAAGGTCAACCAGCTTAGCCCTGGAACAAGTGCTGAGATATCTCCTCTACCAGGATACTGCCCTATATGTGGTCTAAGGGTTTGGACTTTGAAGATGGATCAGAGGAAGCTCCAAAGTGATTCTATTACTTCAACTCTGAATGGGAATTTGTAAATCCAGTCCCATGTTGATTAAATCCTTCAAAACCACACTTCAAAAGAACAGGAAGTCTATTGTACAGACTGGTTCCCTTCAACCTCTGAGGGATTCCTTTTTATATCAGTGGCTCTCTGGGGCAAATGTGTTCTGGTTTCATGCTGAGTTGTATATTTAAGTAAACTGATCAAAGTCTACAGCTCGAGGTTCTTTATGCCAAGAGTAAAGAGTTGGGTGAGATCAACTCCCAAAATCTACACTCCCTAAATTGCAGAGTGAAGTCAATACACAAAGGTGAGATGAGAGGATAAAATGAAGCCAGATGTGGCAGACTGATGACATGGGTAGACTCAATTCTTCAACTGCCCTTGACTCTGGACTTAGCCACATGGCACGCATTGGCCACTGGGATATTAGCAATCAAGATGTGAGCAGGGGTGTAGAAATCACTTACACATTGAGGCTTGCTTTCACTCTTTCTCCTCCCCCTTTGCATGAACATGCCCAAACTAGACTGCAAGATGAGACACATCAGGCAGTACTGAGTTGCCTATGATCATCTCAACCTGAACAATCCTAGACCGGCCAACATCCAGCTCACCCCCAGACATGCAGAGAGACTTATAGGGAACACAGGCCAAAAAAGAAGCAGGGTCACCAGGCCCCCCAGCAGCTAATCATACACAAATGAGCTGAGTGAGCCCAGCCAACACCATAATAACTACCTAGCCAACGTGCACTCTTAAGCTGTTTAAGGCTTATTGTTTTAAGTCATAAGATTTGAGGTGGTTTCTTATGTAGCATTATTGTGGCAATATATAACTGATACACCAGCGACCAAGTGGTAAGAACAGAAAAGAAGCCACATACAAATAGTAAATATATATTATTTTTCAAGATCTTTAGACAGGGGATATTGTAAGTAGAAGCTCCTTTGGCACAACTGCTCATTGATTCCAGTGCTGGGAAGTAGATGACTGAAATGTCTAATATTATCTCCTCCTATAAGTGCTAAAGTATATAATGCAATTACTTTTAGGAATCTTCTTGGTTAGGAAGAAGGGCACATAGCATTACAACATATTTACTCACAGGTTTCGCAGTCACATGATCAAATGGAGAAAGACCTGGCTATTTCTTTGGGGAATGTCAAGTGTTAGTATTTGTAGTCCCCCCACTCCTTGTTGGGCATGTTGGTTTCTCTAGAGAGGAATCCTCCAATTTCTTGCCAAGCTAGTTAGAGTTCTGGGAGATACGCAGATGGCAGAAGTTGAAGGTCTTATGAGTCAACGTGTAGATTTTAATTTAACTCCCCGTTTTCAGTATAGTATTTCAGCATTGTCCTCCCTGGGTTTGTTATCTCTGAGTCCAAAGCCTTGCTGCTTCAGTTATCTGATAACAACAGTCCCTGCACCTGCCAGGGACGAGAGAGTGGGTTGTTCGGCTGCCATAGTGGGTGATTTATCAGTGCTCCTTCTGCGTCTGTTTTCAGCCCTGTCCCTTGCGATGTCCTCAGCAGCCTGGGCCCTTTGGTCTCTCTGGCCTCCCCAGAGAATTGGACTCAGCTTCTTCTTGATGTCTTTCCCCTTCGCTCAGCTTTCTCTTCCCTACTAAGTTAGTTATCATTTGTCCATCCACTCTCTAAGTTCCAAGATGTTATTGACATTTCTCATCCAGTGCCATCTTCTGGACCATTCTCTTGATCCTTGTGGTTTTATAACATTTTATTCCTCTTTTGCCATTTTAGGGGTGTTTCATAAGAAACAGAGGGGGAGGTATCCTGTGTATTCAATTTGCTGTCTTTTATAAAAAGGCAGCAGGTCAGAAGGTCACAATTATATATGCTCTGAGTATAGGAATTACACTTTTTTAAAAAAATTATATTTATTGATTTCAGAGAGGAAGGGAGAGGGAGAGACTTACAAACAGCAATGCTGAGAGAGAATCATTCATTGGCTGCCTCCTGCATACCCCAAAATGGGGATCAAGTCCACAACTTGGGCATGTGCCTTGACTGGGATTAGAACCATGACCTCCTGTTTCATAGGTCAATAATCACACTCAATGCATTCCAGAAAACTCTGGGTCTTTCCTACTGCCCCTTAAGAATACAGAATACTCCCCCTAGCCGGTTTGGCTCCGTGAATAGCAGTGATGGCGAACCTATGATCTCTCATCGATGTTTCTAACTCTCTATCCCTCTTCCTTCCTCTCTGTAAAAAATCAATAAAATATATATTTAAAAAAAAAAAAGAATACAGAATACTCCCAGGAAATGGCTAGGATTGTTTCAGACTCTCAGTGATATTACACCAATATTGATGGATGACAGTAACATCATACTTCCAATTAAGAGACCTCAAATTCTTCAAGTCTAGAGAGAAGTGGACAGAGGACAGACCCTCCATCGTCCCACCTTGAAGGACACCTCAATCATATCTAGGGTAGCACATTGTTTGACAGATGACACTTCTCATTCATCCTTCTCCTGGGTTATTGCTCCCTGCTTTTCAACCTGTGCTATTGTCTCTCCTGTATGACTTAGAGGAAGACTTAAGACTTTTTTGAATATTTTAAGTAGCAATTATCCCACTGCGGAAGACTGATAAAGAGCAATGCATTGAAATTCATCAGCTCAGGATACTGCTGTGTGCTCCGGAAACACCTACTCCACTGATTGTGCTGTTCTCTGAGGCCTCATTACTGTAAAAGTTTGAGGAGTTCTTTCTAGCTTAAAGCAAGAGTACTAACAAGACTATGCCAGCATCACAGTCAACACCGCAAGCAGCTGAAATAGTACCATGAACTCCATGAGGATTCACTCAAGTTCTGGTAACCAATGAATACTCTCCATGCAGCCTGAAGTAGAAACCCTTAGATGTGACTCCATGCTTTTGTTTTCCTTTCTTCCTAGAATGTCTTCTCTCCTTTGCCTTAAAAAATGTCTATGGTTTATTTTAACACCCACATTAAGTTTCATCTACTAAGTCCTCTCTAATTTTCCTCACTTTGTGTCCCTACAACTTTTTATTCATTCCTTCATTTATGAACTGCTCCCAGTTTATCACTAAGTATTCTGTTCCTATGTCTGACCATGAGCCAGGGAGCAGAGCATGGGAAGGAAGAGTTAAAGAGACTGAAAGTATGGGTTTCTGTCACATACTGCTTACCTTGGATGTGAGCCTCAATCACCTTATCTGGAAAACAAGGATAATAAGAGAACCTATATCATAAGAGGCTATTAAGAATAAGTGTTATAATGTGTCTTAAGTGATTAGCACATTATCTGACATTTCATAAGCTAGCATCCATAAATATTATCTAATATTGTTATTATTTTTAAAAGCAGGGCTTATGCGTTACAGATGTGTGTATCTACTATAGTACAATGCCTGGTACATAGAAAACACTCAGTCAATTTTAAAAGAATAAATAAAGGAATAAGTGAGTAATCCTGTAAGAATCAAACTGTTTTTATAATCCAGGTAAATAAAGCACCAGATGACTAGTTTTTAAGAGACTGAACTACCCATATGAATTGTCCATATTATTCCAATAAGCTTAATTTCTTACAAATGGTGATTTTATTTTTCACTCCAGATGCTCAGTGTGCTTGGTGGATTCAGAGTTGAAACAACTATAGTTTTGCTGGTAATTTTGGAAGCCATGGAGTGTAACACACAAGAGAGACACCAAAGCCACTCATAAAAATTTCAACCTCACATCACTCAACTTCTCTGAATTTCAAATGCCCTCATCTCTAAAATGGAATTACTATGAATCACACCTGCTCATTCCTATGGTCAGGATTGAACATATGATATATGCCAAAATATTCTGCAGGCTTGTGAGACCTATGCAAATATTGATGTCTGTGTATTTATTTATTTGATTGATTGTTTATTTGTACAAGCTTATTTCTTGGCACCATCTGAAAATTCCTATCCAACTTCTCTAATATCCATACTCCTTCAGATATACCTAGTAGATTGAGTTAAGGCCACCAACAAAATCTGTTGCTGTGTTGGTGCATGATAAGAGAATTACAATTTTCTGTAGTAAAACCCACGAGGGCCAATAAGATGCCTTCATTGATTGCAATGTCAGTGTTAAATGCTGCAGTGGCTTTGGACAAAGGCATTCTTTAGCACTCTGCTCTGGATTTGCTTCTTATGGTCCTGGGTAAATGTGGCTAGTAGGTAAATGCAGGCTTCTGCATTAACTCTAACCTGAAGAGACAAACCTCTCAGGAGGACCATCTCATCTTTATGCTTTTCCAACCCAGGGGCCATAGATCTATCAGCCTGCAGAGAAGAGGCATCCTAAAGCTTACAGAGGCACAGAGGTGCTCTTTGAATGAGCCACGCTGATAAAAATTAAAGTTCAAAGTCACTGGGTAATCTAAAACATTTATTATGCCTTCACTGAGCCAGGCAGGGCTGACCAGCCAAACAGACATCAGCCAGGTGAACAGTAAAGAGAAAGTAGTAAATGCCTCTAAGATTCACCTTGTCTTCCCCTCATGGGTGTCAGAACTGTGGGATGCACATAGTATTTCAAGAAAATGTGCCTTGGAAAGCACTGGAGGTCTTAAAAAACCTGTGTCTCCAGGGCACAATATAGATGTGTGACATATTTACAGTTCATTCAAAAATTGGGTACAATGGGCAACGGACCTAAATAGATTCTTTTCGAAAGAAGATAGAAGAAAGGCCAAAAACCATATGAAAACATGTTCAAAATCACTAATCATCTGAGAAATGCAAATCAGAATGACAATGCAGTACTATCTCACACCTGGGGGTAAGGAGGAGAGATCAACCAAAGGACTTATATGCAAACATATAGGCCTAACCAATGGACACAGATAATAGGGGGTGAGGGCATGAGTGGGGGTAACATGAGGATAAGTACATATATGTAATAACTTAATCAATAAAAAATTTTTTAAAAAATTGGGTACAGATTAAAAATCACTATTGCAGCCAATCTGAACTAGGAATGACAGGTATCAAAGAACCAGGCAACAGGCTGGCAGAGCTCACAAGAGGTCTCCAGGCATCAGGAGTAGCAGGGACTAACTGGAGGCAGCTGGGAGTAGCAAGACACACACTGGAGGTCTGATGCCGGAGGGCCTTGACAGTCGGGCTGGAGAGTTTGGAGTCTATCTGTTGGGCCCTTCGGATTCACAGCAAGTTTCCACATGCATGATAGAATACACATGAGAAATAACCGGAGGAAAAGTTTCAGCCCTTGTCTAGCAGGAGTACACACTCACACTCCCTGCTCGGGACCAAGAAGAGTATTCACCCCTCCCTTCTTTTGTTTCACCTACACACTCAAATCACCTAGCAGCGTATCTGCTGGCCCCAGCAGACAGTCTACTCTAAAACCCTACAAAAAGGAGATATAGATTGACTCTAGAATTATCCCTTCTTCCTCTTTCTGAGCCTCTAAGATTAATGAGAGGATTACGTCATTGCCTGGTGAATTCACAGGCACATACACACACACCTCTCCTTGAATTATCCAACGTGTCTGAGTGTCATGTTAATGTGTGACTGTAATACTACTTCTGACATAACTCTGACAGTGTTAATGCAGGCTAACACATGAGCAGAACTTTTCATTTGTCACTTCTTCCTTAGGCAAATATTTATTGAGCACTGTGCTAGATGCTTCAGGGATCGAGAGATGAAAAGCATAGCTCTACAAATTTTCTCACCTTCTAGGTAGGGGAAGAGAAATGCAAACCCATTTTATATACAGTGTGATGCTGCTATTGGGAGACTAATTGATGTGAAACATTTCTGTAGAGTTAATCTACCAATATTAAATTGCAATGCCCTCTGACCCTGAAATCTCACTGGGACATATCCTGAAGACATACTAGTACTCACAGAAATTCACAGTTCACAATCGCAGACATTCCTCACTGGGGTGTTTGTAAAAACAGAAAGCTGCACCAAATCAATGTGCCTGTAATTGGGAGCCTGGGTGATTATAAATTCTAGAACATCCATAAAATGGAATTATTATATAGCTATTTAAAACAATGAGGCAGTCTTATATGTGTTAATAGAAATATATCCAAAATACAGTCAACAAAATGCAGAGTGAAAAATATTGCCAAAAATATATTTTATATGATTTTTAAAAGCCATGTTTATATTTAGTTACCTGTGCATTTTATATGATTTTTAAAAGCCATGTTTATATTTAGCAATAGGCAAAATTTCTGTTTTATGGAAAGAAACATAAGAAACCATTAGCAGTGATTATCTGTAGAAAGAGGGATTGAGGCATGTATATAAAAACACCAAATAAAATTATTAAAAAATACAGTGTGGCCAGTGTAGAGAACGCTACTGTAGATGCCATGGAAACACAAGCAAAGGTTCTTGAATTCTAATGGGAAAGGATAGGAAAGGCCAACACAGCTATCCAAAATAGGTAACAGTTAGAGAGTGAGCCAGTATTATACTTGAAGAAGCAAAGTTCCCAAAGGTACTAGAATATGTGTCTTTGGGGAAATACTGAACTTTCAAGCAAGGAGAAGTGCTAGATTGGAAACAAACTTCCAAAATCTGTAAATCACTAGAACATGTGCTCTTAGCTGCAGCTTCACCAGTGTTATGCAGCTTTAGAAACTATACTTCTGTCTGAGGAAACAGTGTCGTGCATGGACCTACAGGTAAAATCTCCACCATGGCCCAAACTGTCCCTTCCTGCTCTAAATACTTTTGCTTCCATAAATAAATCAACAGTAGATGGTTTCATTCTCTCACTCTATTATGCTCAGTTTTTCTCAAAATTATACTTCCTCAAGCCTTCCTAACCCCAACCCTAAACAATACTGACTTTAACCATACCCTAAACAGTTCCAAAAACATCAAAGGCTGACCATAACATTATACGATGAGAGCAGGGAAGCTTTTGATAAGCACAACTTAACTCTTTTGTAGACTCTGTTATTACCAAATTAAAGATTTTATAAAAACAATTTGTTAACTGCTTGTTTTCCAAAATTCTTTCTTAGGATAATTTATTCTTCCAAAGACAAAGAAATAGGCCCTGGAAGCAGATTAAGAGAACTGGATTTTTTTCTGTCTTTTTCTGTGTGAATCCAAACTGATTTTCAAACAGTGAATGTCTGGTTTGGAAGCATCCATAAAAATCTCCTTGCAGTCATCTATAGTCAAGAAAAGAATAGCAGCCAATATTGAAATTAGGAACAATGTGAGTTACAGGATCAATTGGATCTGTGACACAAGTGTTTCCATTTCAATTTAAATACTTGGGTCACACATATTGATTGGAATTTGATAAGCTAGATGGAAAAATATTTCAACTCATCAAAAACTATTATACTTGATAGAAAAGGCTATAAACATTTTAAAAATCTTACACAGCATAGATAGATGTTTTTGTTTCTCTATCAGACAATTATTTTCTATTTTTCTCCTGCCTGTCTCTGACATCCATCATCTCTGATCACATTGATATTCTATATTTACTGCTACTCCCTGAAAGTCAATTTACTTCCTAGATTTTATTTTCCTAGACATAGGCATCCATCTTAGAGATATTTTGGGGTGTTGTTTGTTTTTGTTTCTTTTAAAGAATACTTTATTGATTTTTATTTTATTTATTTATCTTTAATTTATCTTTATTGCTGAAAGTATTACAGACATTCCCTTTGGCATTTGTTTTGTTTTTGTTTTTGTTTTTTTGCCCCATTGACCCCCTCCACTCTGCACCAGCCCCTCCCAGGCCTTTACCACACTATTGTCTGTGTCATGGGCTATGCATATATGCATCTAAGTTCCTCAGTTAATCTTACCCTACCCACCACCCCAACCCTGCCTTCTCTCTGAAATTTGTCAGTCTCTTCCATGCTTCTATGTCTCTGGATCTATTTTGTTCATCAGTTTATTTTGTTTATTAGATTCCATATATGAATAAGTCATGTGATACTTATCTTTCTCTGACTGGCTAGTTTATTGATTTTTAGAGAGAGAGGGAGGGCCAGGGACAGAGAAAGAGAAACATCAATGTGAGAATTCAATATTGATTGGCTGCCTCCTGCATGCCCCCAATAAGGGATCCAGCCCACAACCCAGGCATGTGCTCTTGACCCAGAATCGAATCGGCAACCTCCTGGTACACGAGGACACCCAACCAACTGAGCAACGCTGGCCAAGGTGAGAGGGTGTTTTTGAAGGAAGATATCCCATGGTGACTGATGAGGGAAAATCAGCCACGTATTTGTACCATTTGGTGTCTTTCTTTTAACAACCGCAGAATATTTTGGAAAATATAAAGGCCTTTATGGATGACCTTTGACAGAACAAGGCATTTCGCCATATCATTAATATAACCATATTAGAAATGGGTTTTATTTGATTGAGTCTTTTATTATCATCATCAACTATTAATACTCTTCTTATAGTTTTCTTCACTAAATGAAATACACATAAAATCCTTCATATATTGTAGAGTCTCTACACAAATTGTTTTATTATTGAACAAGCACTTATTGAATGCCAACTGTGTCTCAAGACTTATTGTAGACACTGGTGATTTGGCCATAAAATGTCATGGTTCCTAAATTCATGGTCTTCCCAGCTGTGAGGAGAGGGGAAATAGACAAGTCAAGAGACAGTTATGACAGTGTGACAAGGGCTTAGGTAGTGGTTCTCAACCTTCTGGCCCTTTAAATACAGTTCCTCATGTTGTGACCCAACCATAAAATTATTTTCGTTGCTACTTCATAACTGTAATGTTGCTACTGTTATGAATCGTAATGTAAATATCTGATATGCAAGATGGTCTTAGGCGACCCCTGTGAAAGGGTGTTTGACCGCCAAAGGGGTCATGACCCACATGTTGAGAACCGCTGGCATAGAGGAAGGTAGTTGGTGTTCTGGAAGCTCATTGGCAAGGAGCTTCTTCATGATGTGTTTCCAATGAATGGTTCCTAAAGGTTGTCATGTCCAAGCTCAGACTTAAAGGAGAATAATCTAAGCAGTTCTGAAGGGAAGAGAGAATGAGAAAAGAAGGAAGAGAAGAGTATTTCAGTCAAAGAGAAGAGTTTATTTAAAGACCCAGAAGTGAAAAAGCACATGGCCTGTACTTCAGTGTGGCTGTAACATGGAATCTAAGATGGGAGGAAGAGGAAACTGTGAGGAACCCAAGAGCATGAAAGAACTCTGAATGCTGCTGAAACTCAGACAATAGAGAACAATGAGGACACTGCAGGACTGAGATCTCCAGATTCCCCAGGGCCAAAAAAGCTGGAGAGGAGCCCAACACAGAAATCCTGACAGGTGATATTGGTGACCTGCACTATTGTACTGGCATACCCCGGAGATATTGCAGGTTCGCTTCCAGACCACCACAGTAAAGCAAGACTGCAATAAAATGAGTCCAAATCTTATTGCTGGTGGAGCATCTTGCCTTCAATTTGTAAAAAGCACAACATTTGTGAAGCTCAATAAAGAAATGTGCAATAAAACGAGGTAGGCCTATAGCGGGAGAGTAGGAAAAGATACATGCCTGTGTCTGTGTGTGTGCATGAGTGTGTTTAGTATAATCACCATCACTTTTCATCAAAATTAACTAGGGAAGAGATCTGGTCTCTAAAACTGCAACTTCACCCACGACCAGCACACTAAAGCAGTCTTTCCAGGTGAGTGCTTGAAAAGTCCGATTGACTGGTTATTGCTGGCACATGTAATCATTAGATTAGATTGCCTCATAGGTGAGAATTAAACAGGCACATTGACTCTCAGGCTGCTCAGAAAATGCTAGCTGGAGCCTGTGGTCTATTTAGCTACATTACAGCAAATGTAGGAGATGGGAGGGGGCAGTTGAGAGAGAAGATAGTGTTGCATCTCATGACCATTTTTCTACAGAGCATTCCCAAATTTCAACCCATGACAAGAGACTGACTTTAGAAGCAGATGAGAAACAAAAGTCACACAGAACTTGTTTGTCCCTAATATGGAGAAGCAAATTAAAGCATTAACCTAGTATCCTGATTCCCCAAACACAGCCACTTTCATTTCAATGATCATGAGACCTTACATACTTACTACATGAGGACAGAACTATCAACCATTAGTGAGACATCCCTATAACTTGAAGTCTCTGCACTCCCATATTCACTGCAGCATTATTCACAATAGCCAAGATATGAAAACATCCCAAATGTCTATCAGTGAAAGAAAATGTATATAGATACAATGGAATTACTATTCAGCCTTAAAAAGCAGGAAGTCCTGCCACATGAGACATCATGGATGAACCTGGAGGACATTATGCTAAGTCAAATAAACCAGTTATAGAAGGAAAAAATACTGCATGATTTTACTAATTTGAGGTTATCTAGAGTAGTCATGCTCATAGAAGGAAAGAGTAGAATGGTGGTTGCCAGGGGCTGTAGCCTGGGGCAAATGAGGAGTTGTTCAATTATAGTTTCAGTTTTATAAGATAAGTAAGTCCTAGAGATCTGCTGTACAACACTGTGCCTGTAGTCAACAATACAGCATTTTGCATTTGGAATTTGTTAAGAGGGCAGCTCTCATGATAAGTGTTCTTATCAAAACAAATAAAAATAAACAATGAATAACAACAATAAAAATAAAAGTAGGACATGGAGTTTTTTGCCCTGAGAACTAGTCAAATATCTCCTCCTTTTTATGGTAATATGTTGCCAAGCTAGTTTCATGGCTCAGTATCCAATGAATCAGACACAAACAATTAATTGACAAGGCCCTGATTATTTCTGAGTAGATTATTCATTTAGCTAACAAATGTTATTGTGTTCCAAGCTAGCACTGCAATAGGCATTGAATTTAAATTGAAAGCAAAATCAGGCATGATCCTTGCTCTCACATGGGAAAGACGACCATTGATCAGATATGAATAAATGTTTGATAACTAACAGAAGTCTTAGCTCTAAAAGGAATGCAATTTTAGTAGCACACTTCTTGGAGGCTACATTGAAAAAGAACCTTGATTAGACTGTGGGGTCAGAGATGTCTTACCTAATTAATTTATTCTTAGACTAAAACCAGAAAGATGAGTAGGAAGCAAGTAGATAAAGGAGAGGAGTGGGGAAAGTCATCCAGATGGAGGAAATGCTGAGTGCAAAGGCTCAGGAAGGGCACAGAGAAGGATGCCTTTGATGTACGAAAAGAAAATGAGACCAGTCTGGCCAGCGTGGCTCAGTGGTTGAGCATCAACCTATGAACCAGGAGGTCACGGTTCTATTCCCTGTCAGTGCCTATCCCCTGGTTGCGGGCTCAATCCTCAGTGTGGGGCGTGCAAGACGCAGCTGATTGATGAATCTCCCTCATCATTGATGTTTCTATCTCTCTCTCCCTCTCCCGCTCTGAAATCAGTTTTTTAAAAAAAGACTGGGCCCAAACTTCTAAGTGTTATAAATTAGTCATTTTAGATCTATTGTTTGGATACAGGCTCTGAAAATATGAGCCTATGGCTAAAGGTCGGTTTTTCATAAAGTCTTCATGTTTGTCATTATCATCACTAACAATTTTTGAGCATCTGCTATATAGGCTATACAATCTAAGTACGATGAATAGTTTATCTCATTTAGCCTTTACAACAATCCATGAGGTAAAGGCTATTGTTATCATTTCCTGGATACGATATACTGAACTCAAGTGATTTGCCCACATCCACATAACTACTAAGCAATAGAGCTAAGATTTTAATAGGACTGATCTGATTTTTATGTCCATGCTTTAATCACTAAGTTAAATTACATAGATAATATTTTTAAAAGTCTTGGTATGTGTGTGTGGGGGGAGGGGAGACATAAAAATATGCCTAACAGACTTCCAACACAGGGAGCAGAATCAATCAAGGGCCTCAGCTGCTGCACTCTGAAATCCATCACTGTGTGCAACAGAGTGAATGTTTGTGTGCCCACCAAATTCATATGTTGTAACCTAATCCCCATTACGATGCTATTGGAGGTATGGTCTTTGGGAAGTAATTATGACATGAGGGCAAAGAGTCCTCATGAATGGGATTAGTGACCTCATAAAAGAGACCCCAGAGTGCTCCCTAACCCATTGTACCATGTGAGGACACAGCAAGAAGATAACCATCTGTGGACAGATAGCAGACTCTCACCAGGCAAGCATGTCAAACTCGTGGCTGGCGGGCCACATGCCTGCCGGCCGTGAGTTTGATATGCTTGTTAGAGATTGATCTTGGACTTCTCAGCCTCCTCAACTGTGAGAAATAAATTTCTGTTGTTTATAAACCACCCAGTATATGGTAATTTGCCATAGCAGCCAAACAGAATAAGATACAGCTTTCATGGGCGTGTTCCCAGACTAAGAGCAGCAGGTATACTAGGTAAGACCAATTCCTGGGAGACATGGGACTTCTCTCACACCTGACTTTGAATTGAAGACTCCCTGACAGCCTTTCAAAATCTAGGACACTTCCATCCACTCTTTACTCCTCTCTCCTTCCCTCAAGGTCAGACTTGCATTGTAGTCTAATTGTTTTCCCAGCCTTTTCTGGGTTTTCTTTTTTTAAATATATTTTTATTTATTTCAAAGAGGAAGAGAGAGATAGAATCATCAATGAGAGGGAATCATTGATGGGCTGCCTCCTGCACGGCCCCTACTGGATCAAGCCCATAATCCCGGCATGTGCCCAGATTGTAAATGGAAACTTAACTACTGAGCCACACCGGCTGTGCTTTTTCTGGGTTTTCTTCCCATTTTCTCTCCCGGAGATGTTTTCCTAATAAAATTTTTACACATTTTATCCTGTTTTACCATCTGTTTCTTGGAGGACTCAGGCTTAGATGGTACCCAATAAAACATTTATATAACTAAAAAAGGCTGATAGAAAAGAAAAAGGTCCCAAGACTCTAGCCCTCCAGTTGGTCTACATTCTCAGATGGTTAGAGTATAGTATTAAGTTACAGATTCTAATTCATTTATGTTCAATCTATTCCATACAATCAATCTCAGTCTCTTCGAGATAGTCTTCTTCCTTTCCTGTCCCCTTTCCCCTCTCAAAATTTTATACAATGAAATGATGGGATTCACTTCAACATAACACTGGAGGTGGAAGGAGCTGATGGGATGTGACTGAGGCAGGATTGGCCAAAGCACTGATGGTTCTAGAGCAGCCGTGGGCAAACTACGACCCGTGGGCCGGATCCGGCCGGTTTGAAATGAATAAAACTAAAAAAAAAAAAAAAAGACCGTACCCTTTTATGTAATGATGTTTACTTTGAATTTATATTAGTTCACACAAACACTCCATCCATGCTTTTGTTCCGGCCCTCCGGTCCAGTTTAAGAACCCATTGTGGCCCTCAAGTCAAAAAGTTTGCCCACCCCCGTTCTAGAGCGTGGTAACTGATAGATTCATGGGTTGAGTATACTACTCTGTTTACTTTTATGTAGATTCAAAATTTTCCATAATATAAATGTGAGGGGGAAAATGTATTCTGATTTGAATAATACATGATGTAGTCACCCTACCTCTAACACAGGCCAGCTATTAATCTGTTCCACTGTTCACAATGAAGACTCAGTAGGACACATGCAGGATTCAGTGCACACACATTCCTATTCCTGGAAACTCATGGGTTTAGAAAGTTTTAAAACATTGTAGTGCCTTTTTGTGGTTGATGCAAGTTACAGAAATAAACTCACAATGGCTTAACAAACAACAAAAAAACAGGATATTTTGATTGCATAGTGAAAAAACACACCACAATAGTAGGTAACTTAAGCTTTGATTCAGGGACTTAAATTCTGTCACCAGGAATTGGTCTCATGCCCCTCCCCTCTTTTATTCTATGATGGTAGACTTTTCTTTTATAGTGGCAAGATGCGTGTCCGTTTCCCAAAGTTTATGCCCCATGTTCTCACTACGTATCTCTATTGCTCTACAACCGCGGTTCTCAACCTGTGGGTCGAGACCCCTTTGGGGGTCAAACAACCCTTTCACAGGGGTTACCTAAGACATTTGGAAAACACATATATAATTACATATTTTTTTGTGATTAATCATTATGCTTTAATTATGTTCAGTTTGTAACAATGAAAATACATCCTGTATATCAGTTATTTACATTACGATTCATAACAGTAGCAAAATTACAGTTATGAAGTAGCAACACAAATAATTTTATGGTTGGGGGTCACCACAACATGAGGAACTGTATTAAAGGGTCGTGGCATTAGGAAGGTTGAGAACCACTGCTCTAGAAAATCCTAGGACGAGCTCTGATTGGACCAACTTATATCACATGCCATCTTTAAGCCAATCACAATTCACAAAGAATGGAGACAGTCCAGGGTTGACTGTTTAACTCTGATGTTGAGGGTAGTTCCCACATAGACTAAGGAAAATGGTTATTCTCCATCACAGTGCTATTGCCAGGAAAAAGAAATGGATAATGGGCAGGCAGATGAAATAGGTGTCCACTACCTTCTCTTTTGCCTAGGTATCAACTGCTTTATTATCATGTAAATGAGAAGGTTGTTTTCTTTAGGTGAGGAAATATGACTTTAAGTCCACTCAAAAACTCAGACTTATAAAAAATTCTACTTAGTTATTCTTATCTCTTGAGATTCATTATAACTGATACAATTGCACAAGATTTATATTGCTCCTACTTTCTCCTTCTTTATCAACAAAGTCTTTGCTTTGATTTACCTGCATTTAAAAAAATGAAATGAAATTATATTTTTACCTCACTAATTAGGTATACTATACAGCTAATTTGCAAGGACAGAGTTAATAGCATAATAAAGGGGAGGTGTCTCAATAC
This sequence comes from Myotis davidii, assembly GCF_000327345.1. NCBI lineage: Eukaryota > Metazoa > Chordata > Mammalia > Chiroptera > Vespertilionidae > Myotis > Myotis davidii. The sequence continues at coordinate 2,848,393 of NW_006300372.1, read as the reverse complement.
ATGTATTATTCTTTTTTTCTCTGAGAAGACATGCTTGAAACTGAATTTTAAACACTCTAGCACTAGTGAAACAAATTAATAATAGCTCAGACACAGAGGTGTTGCATATTATTCATGATCTTGAAATTATTAATGTAACACTGCACCATTATTACCACATATTGCCATCAGAGTAATTAACACATCTTATCTAATAGAATAAGGCCTTCAAATCAAACTAAGAAGTAATTAAGTTACATAACTACACAGCTGAGGCAGAAAGATGCATTCAAATGAATTTATACAATTGCATGTCACCTAGGTGGTTTTGAATAGCCAAGAAGGGTGATTGGTTATTTACTATCTAGTTTGTCATTGATGTCACTTCACTATATGGAGACTCAATTTCTATGTACTGTGAGGAGATTAGAATAAAGTGATTACCAAACTTTAGTGTTCCTATGAATCACCTAGGGAGATTCTGAGAAATCTATATTTCCTGGTTTCCCTTGGAGACACTAATTCAGATAGTCTAGAGTGGAGGCCAGAGATGTGTGTTCTTTAACACACCCAGGTGATTTTGAAGTTGGTGATCCATGACCCACATTATGAGGAATAAAAAAACATTTTCAAAGGTCCTTCCAGTCTTAATGATCAATGGTGAGATCACTAGTTTTCCCTAACATGATAGATTTTTGTTAGGAATTGACATTTGTTTCATATATGAAATGCCCATGATGTCCATTATCTACTTATGGTCTCACCTTCTCTTCCATGAAACTAGCATTAAAAAAGTGAAAAGCAGATGAAAAGAAAAATAACCATTTCCAGCTTTTATGAAATGTTACTCAGCTCTGAAATTATTCCAAACTGTAACACTCCTATCCTATCCTATGTAGTAAATGAGTCACGCCAAAGAAATCATAAATGTGAGGAACAATTTATAATTTTAAGAAAACTCTATGATGTATTCTTCTTCCAAATGCCTTTTCTCTTTAGCCCTCTGATTTCACAGAGTGGGGACTACTCATAGAAAATGTGTATAGTCTTCAACTTTAAACATTTACAATTGCAGTAAGTTAGAAGCTACTGGTATCCTGAGATTTCCCAAAGATCTGAGAATGGCTTTCAGGAATGAAACCAGGTTGTATTTATGAGGTTGTGAGACTTAATATTTAGCCCATACCTATTGCCCTAATTGTGCCTGACACAGCACAGACGCATACATATAAAACAAAGTGTTGGGGAAGGAAGGTCTTGGTCGAATGTATAATTCTTTAGCATTAAAGTAGAGAAATAGCAACTTATAACATTTAAGTATACAGTACATACAGATGTAACTATTTATGGTGTCAGGTGGGTACTAGACTTATAGGGGGATCGCTTCATAAATTATATGTCTAACCACTGTGCTGTATACCTGAAGCTAATAGAATACTGAATGCCAACTGTATTGAAAAAATAAATAGATTAAATACAAACAGAGAAAAAAGTAAATAAATATACAATCATATGTAAAATCACCAACAGAAAAGAGTGCAGCAATTTTGAAAAAATTATTTCACTCTTAGAGTCTGCACCTGCACTTTGGGCATTCTCCACCTGGTGACCATCAGAGCTACTTTGAGTCAAGCAACACAGTTGTCTAAAGCAGAGTGTATTGCTGCCATGAAACTTTTTTGAGATAGTGTTTGGTGAGCATATGAAGAAGTCCCTGGGAACTTTTCTTAAGCCACGACATGGGCAGCAAAGCTGGCAGGAGTTACAGAAAATGGGGTAGAAGAGACTAAAAGTCCAGTTTGTTCAGGGACTTATAAGACTTCACAAAATACATGCTGTTCAACTGGCAAGTGCCAACATAATTTATCAAACTCGCAATTTTTGCAGCACACTCATCAAAACAGAGCTAACTAAGCTGACCTTCAACATGGAGACAAAAAGTAGACCTCGCACCACTAGCTGAGTAATTTTGTATAAGTTATCTTCTACGCACGAGTTCCTTCATCCATAAAATAAAGATAAAATGACCAATTACAAGTCACAATCAAATGGCATATTGTATGAAACACTTCTAGCCCAGTGACTTGCATAAAAGAAGCATATAACAAATTTAGCTACTATTTCCAATTTTATTATTCATTCATTCTTTTAAATAAATATCTATTATGCACCTACTATGTATCAGGAACTATACTATATCACAGTATTTCCACACTTTAGTTATTGGAATATCACTAATTATTTTAGCCATTTCCTCAAATAATTTTAGTACTATTTCTTAGTTTTTTCACCTTTTTATTGAAGTATAATTGAGATAACATTGTAGTAGTTTCAAGGATACAATTTAATGATTCAATATTTATATATGTTGCAAAATTATCACCACAATATATCCAGGTTAATATCCATCACCACACATACAGTGGTCCCCCTTATCTGTGGACAATACATTCTAAGACCCTCTGTGGATGCCCAAAACCAAGGATAGTACAGAATCCTATATATATTATTTTTCCTGTATATACATAACTATGATAAAGTTTAATCTATAAAAAGGCATGGAAAGAGATTAATAATAATAATGAAATAATTGTAACAACATAGTATAATAAAAATTATGAGAATATAATCTCTAAATATCTGATTACACTGTAGTCACCCTTCCTTTAGTGATGACATGCAATGACACAATGCCTATGTGATGAGATAAAGGGAATGATGTCGGCATTGTGATGTAAGCTACTACTGACCTGAAAAAATCAAGAGGAGGATAATCTAGCCATAATAGTGGCATGTCTTCAACCCCAAAATTTAATGTTTTATCTATCTTAACTAAGAACTTATCATACTTGTGGCCATAAATTTGAAGTTTGAGGTAAAACAGCAAAACTAGCACAAATTTCTTTTACTTTTTCACGATCTCATAGAAAAAGATTCATTCTTACCATAGATCTTAGTAACCTTAGAAACAATATTTTTCTTTTTTATTAAGAAAACTTTCATCTTTTAAGAAAATATTGATTGATTTTAGAGAGAGAGGAAGGGAGAGGGAGAAGTCAATTTGTTGTTCCACTTATTTACCCTTTTCACTTAAAAGAAGCACTTTACGGCTTCTCTTTGGCATGTGTGAATTGCCAGCATCATTACTCTTGCGTTTTGGGGCCATTATTAAGTAAAATTAGGGTGAATTGAACGCAGACACTATGCTACCATGACAGTCGATCTGATAACTGAGACAGATACTGGGAGACTAACAGGTGGGAAGCATCTACCGTATGGAGACCCTGGACAAAGGGGTGATTCATGTCCTGGCAGGATGGAGCAGACAGCATGAGGTTTCATCATGCTACTAGAACGGTGTGTAATTTAAAATTGTTTATTTCTGGGATCTTTCTATGTAAATTTCTGGACCATGAAACTGCAGAAAGCAAATAGCAGATAAGGGGGGGGACTACTTTAGGTACACATCTTTTTCTTGTGATGAAAACTTTCAAGATTCACTCTCTTAGCAACCACACAGGGCAAGCCCAGGCCCTTGCTCAGAAGCATTTAGGGTCCAGCTGTCAGGCAGGGCCAATGAGATGCCTGGCCTGATGGCGAGGTGACCACAGGGAAATAGTGCTGAATGTGAGCAGGGTTCACACAGCGGATGGGAGGTCAGGCATCCCCTTAATGAATCTGAAAGTGGCCAGGTAAAGCAATTACCTTACTCTAACAGAGAGTGTTTGCTGTGGCACCACAAGAACCACATTATGCATGCAGACCAATATCTGCTGAGAATACACTGCTCCTAATGAAATAAACCCATATATTTCAGCGTCACTTGCTGTCACACAGACAGTCCCCTTATTGCATTATAGCATAATCTCACTGGCAACACACTGTGAACAAGGAACCAGCCACATCAACCAAGTTAGATCAATGTCTGTGGTCATGTATACAGAAAATCCTCCTCTTAGTGCTAAATAGAAATACAAGGCACAGTGGGGGCAGGCTGATGAAGTGGGAGTGAAGGAACCCCTCTCTTTAGGAGGAAGTGATCCGAAAGAAAAGAGCACAGGCAGGAGGGGTTACCGCAGGGATTTCCTTAGTGGGGTAGTGAAGGAAAGGGTGAGGGTTCACTTTCCAAGAAGGAACCAGGGCAGAGAAACACATCAGAAAAAGCATAGCAGGATCAAGGCTGTTTGGCTAAATGGTGAGGCAGAGCCAGCTCATATGGGGCGCTATAGGCCCTACTAATAAGTTAGGGTTTTCTCCAGGGGGCAGGGGGGAGAAGGCAGTTCTTAATGCTGGATTTATGCTATTAATTTCTTCATCAGTTCTGTTTCATTTTCTAGTGTCAGCCCAGTCTCAAGGGAGCATCTTTAGAAATTCTTGGGGAATTCACTGTACTCTTCAATATTCATGTTTTAAGACGTGTTTTCCAAGACTAATTGAAATTAGAGAGGTATATGAATTTACATATAATAAATCCAAAAATAATGAAAACAATAGCTATAACTATGTATGGTTCCTGGGTAAACAGGCTTTGATAAGCACACACCCTTAGATGCATGGCACATGGAAAAAAGAAACAGATTTCTCCCAGTGAGTAACTGTGCCTCTCAGCATTCTTGGTAATTCCATTGTAAAGAAATTCTCTTAACTGAACTTAACATTCCCAATGTACCTACAGACTCTATTTTAAAATTCAAGCTGATGTCCAGGGTAGGCACATTTGGCCTCACCTATTATGTTGTTTATGTTGTCAGAGGGGCAGGGGTTGGGAGGGTACAGGGTTGGGGGCTAAGTGTAAAAGGTGAAAGGATTAAGCAGTACAAATTGGTAGTTCATAGTAGCCACAGAGATGTAAGCTACAGCATAGGGAATATAGTCAATAATATTGTGATAAATATGTATGGGGCCAGAGGGGTACCTGAAGCAGCAGGGTGGACCACTCCATAAAGAAAATGATTTTCTAAGCACTTTGCTATACATCTGAAACTAACACAGAATAATATTGAATGTAAACTGTAATTGAAAAATGAAATTAAAAGAAAAAAAAGAGTGGTTTTTGTCCCCAAACTTGTTAAGGCCAGTTTTATATATCTTGTTGCAATGACCCAGTTCGTTTCAAAATTACACAAACTAGTAAAATACAAGAACAAAAAGAAAAATAGTTGCTTCTTCTATGACATCTAAATTAATTGCTTTGGGAGACTTCCATAAAAAATAAAAAATAAGATACTCTGAAGAACACTCTGACCACCCACTATAAAGGTGCAATAGTTGAATTTTTATAATGGGTATGGTTTATTTAAGGAAGGCAAAAGCCATTTGGTGTAGCCATACTTAGAAATGGCCTAGGTGTCACATCAATGTCTAAATAATATACATTTAACTTAAAATAAAATATTAAATTGTGCATAGTTTATTTTTTATGATTCCTTTCTTTAATGATCTGGCTTAATGTAGTAATTAGGGCCCAGATTTTGGTAATTTAGTGCATATAGTAATTAGGGTCCAGCTTTCTTGCTGACTACCTGATAGGATGGGTTACTTTAACCTTTTATCCTTCAGTTCCCTCATGTACTAAACTGGAGGATAATGGTAATTACCTCACAGAACTATTGTGAGGGATATATCTGCTAAAGCTACAGAGTCTAAAAGCATACCTGAGCCGTAGCACTTCATAATGTGTTATTCTGATTTTTATTATAATCATGATTATATTTGGGATGAGGTGGCAAGAAACTTCCATTTCTACTTTATATATGTGGGGAGCCAATATAGGGTTAAGCCTCAGACTGACAAGTCCCAGCTTAGAGGGCTCAGTCCTCTTAGCATAATTAGGCTTGATATTATAACACTCCCTAGATCTTATCTGGGAAGCTAATGGCCTGAGGGAAGTGCAGGAAGTGTAACTATGGTCGAAACAAGTGAAACTCACAAGAACAATGTAACTATGGTAACCACTACCTTGTTTACCTCTGACTATAAAATGGTCAGGGTGCGGCCTGAGCACTGGTGGAAGTCCTTCCTCTTGAGTTGGACTTACCTGCCTGGCCCCCCATATTCCCAAATTATCTCTTGTCTTTTCTCTTTCATTTGTGTGCTGCTCCTCTTCCAGATCCTGAACCCTGAACCACGCGGGACATGGAAGGAAACATTTACAACATCTGGTGCCCAACGGGAAATCTGGAAGTGAAGGCTTCGCCTAGAGCAAAAAAATGAAGTTTCACTGGCAAGGTGGAGAAGAAATAATTCACCATAAAGGTGGGGAAAAATTAACTCACTGTAAAGGTGGGGAGATATTTCACTGCACGTAATGCCCAGGATCAACTGCAGAAGTCGAGATCTGTAAGTAGGGTGGGAATGTTTTCTTTAGCCAGGCTAATGGGGCAGGATTCGGCTTTAAAAAAGTAAGAAAGTTTCTTACTTTATTATAGACTTTTGATCTGCATGCTTAAGGAGTTAAAGTTTCAGAAGGTAATTTCTTATAATTTTTTGCTTGATGTTATAGAACATAACCCTTGGTTTCTTGAAAAAGGTACATTAGATCTTGAATGCTTGCCAAAAAGTTAGTCAGAACTTGAAAAAAGGTCAGCAGCAGGAAAAAAAAAAAAAACTTGCCTCCAAAAATTGTTTCTCCTTGTGAAACATGGTATTTCATTTGCTAGAGCCTTTAAGAGAGGCCAAGAAGGATAGATCTCCTCCCTTTGCACCCTCTGCTCTTAAGAGGAGCAGAAAGAAAAGAAAAAATGGGAGGAATGGCCTTCATGGCTCCCTCCACCTCCATGTCCTAATTCTGAAGTGTTTAATTCTCTGTTAATAGAATCACCTGTGCAAAAAGGCCAAATTATAAAGAAATTAAATTGAAATATTAAAAAGTACTCTTTTACATCAGGCTGAAAAAAGAGTGCCATGGTCATCTTAATGTGGTTTCTTGTCCAAATTAAAATCTTAATTTGTATTTGGAATCTAAAATCTGTAATAAGAAATGAAACCCTGCCCCCAAATCCACCTCTGGTGTGGAGAGATTCAAAGGTGGCAGAAGAGGGCAGAGCTATAAGCTCTCCCACAATGAGATTACTTAATGTTTTATTTAAAAATTACCAGAGAACATCTTATGACAACCAAACTTTGGCTAAGATAACCTTGGGTGCTAGCTATTACTTTTGGAAAGCAAAAAAGGAAAAAAATTTAAAGTCTGTTTTTCTATTAAGCATGACTTTGGGAAAAAATATGAGTCATTTGCTGAAACTTCCCCCAAAGCAGGATGTGGGGGAAGGGAAGAAGGGAGCACATGGCAATCCAATATGGACGCCTCCTCCCCAAGTAATCTAAATTAAAGTCTCCTTCTCATAATTGAAAAGTTTTATAAAATTCAAAAATGCGCCTGGGATTTCTGTGCAGATGTAAGGGGAAAAGCTGGCTTAAAACTAATGCGCGCAACTGTCCTGTTTTTGGACATTTAGATGGAGTTTTGAGCTGGAATCTCTTTGCAAATGTACAAAATAAAACCCAAGACTGGTTATTTCCTAAGAAAAATTACAAATTTGACCCAGGGAAGAAATGCAGGATGGTTCTAGCAACAAGCATGGTATTTTTCCATAATAAAGTGATTTTTCAAATGTTAATGAAGCCTGTTCCAAAGTTAACTTTAAGACCTCCAAAAGAAAATTCAGTAAAACTGTCTCTGTTACAAAAATTTGCCAACGTAAATGCCTTAAAATAATAATTGGATTTGAATCTCAAGAATTATTGAAATATATTAATTATAAAAATCTAAGTAGCCTGGTAAAAAACTGGCCCTTTGTTAATTAAAAAAACTAGCTATGCCTTTCTAATGGAGGAAGGGGCTAGTTGTTTCCTGCTTCTAGCAAATTCTTAAAGAAAGAATGTAGTCAATTTACATCTGAAGGGACCAGGTTAGACCAAACTTGTTTCGCCAGCAGAAAACAGTTTTCCCTCGGCTGCGATCTTGTGGCCAATTTTGAAATTTCCCACCGGCAAGCAACCGGCAGGAAACAATATAGCTACAAGTTTGCTTCTTGACTTTCCCCAGAAAAAATTATGGTCATTTTAAAGTCAAGGGCTGGGCCAGCCCTGTTTTGCCAGTCTTAAACGTGGTTTTCCAGTGCCGCTGGGAACTTGGGACCTTGGAATTTACTGAATCAAATGATAAAAACTTATACCTAGGTATTTTGAAGTGAAATAATGCTGAAATACTGATCTGAGTATGCCTTGTACAAAATCTAGAGGACAGAATTGAATCTGTTGGTTGATTATGTCTTGTATTTTTGAAGTTTATTCTTAAAAATGTTACTGATTGAGAAATGCTAAATATTTGACTTGCCAGCTAAAAGTTTAAGGTTTGGATTGAATTGGAAGAAATTGTGTAGTTGTAGCTAGATGCCTAAAGTGTAGAAATTTATTTTTGAGAAAATAATTTTTGTTTTCTTTGAAATAATTAGGAATTCAAAATATGTTGTTTATTGGTCTAATTGAAAAAGAGGATAAATTCTGTGATCCCAACCGAAATTTTTAAATACAAAGATCAGTTTACATTTAATTGATATCTCTTAATAATCATAAAAGTATATAATCTTTAAATCATATATACACATATATATTTGATGGTCTTTCAAGTTGGATTTCAAAACTATAACCAAGGAATGACTTTGGGACATTTCACGGGCCCTGAAATGTTTTCAAAAGTTTATTCTCTCTTTTTAACAGATTTTTTAATTCAACCAAATTTAATGACTTTGACTTGAAATACATGACCTTGAGGCACTATCAGTCAACATCCAAGAAGTAACCCTGTAAGTTACTTGGTGTAAAAGAAAAATATTTTTCTTTTTTAAATTGAATTTCTACAAGTATAACCCAGCTGTGAGAGGACGAGGATATTGATTGGAAATTACTCTGCAAGAAAAAAATAGAAAGAGGTTTTTCCTTCAAACATCTGGAGGACAGCTGTTGCCTGAGCTCTCTGTTCATGCTGAGTTTGAAGCCTCATGGTGGCTGGTACCATGGATCTGTCTCTCACCCAATGGCATAAGCTGGGCCCTCCCTGGAGAAGAAACCTGGGTTCCCCAAGATATGTGATCAATGCCGGGCCCCGCCAGCTCAAAGACGGGTAAGATTCCTCAGGGAAGGAACAACCTAAGACAGGCACAGTCGCAGAGGGGCCATCAGGAGAGAACTTGGGGGTCAACAGAGGTGGGGCAGAGATCCTCCCCCCCCCCCAATTATGCAGGGGCTTGAACAGTCGCCCCTTCTGAGGGAGGTCTCCTGCCCCCATGGCTGCTGCGCTTCCCACGCCCAGCTCAGATCGGGACCCAGGTAACAGAAAGAGACTTGGTGCAGCTGAGATCAGAACCCAGAAAACAGAGACTTGGCTGACAACAGCTACCTTAATATCTAAATCCAGCCTAACACCAGGAGTGCTCGGGGGCCTTCTCAAGGATGCAAAATAATCCATTCCATTAATATTTACAGTGTAAACTAAGATTGTTGTTAGAGTATTAAATTTGACAGTAACAAGTTTAACTGAAATAAGTAGTATTAACCAAAATTTTCATTTCATGGTAAAATTGCTTAACATGCAATGAACCTAAAGCAGTCATATTTTTGTGCAAAAAAATTATAAATTTAAAGTTATCTAGACTACATTATAAGAATTTTCCAAAAGCCTCCTAATAATTAAATCAAAAAAGGGGGGATAGTGGAGGAATACCATGTAAGGAAAAATATCCTGTAACT
>NW_006300372.1:2812025-2838385 GCF_000327345.1 Myotis davidii | reverse complement strand
ATATAGGGTTTAGCCTCGGACTGACCTGCTAGCAAAGTCACAAACAAGTCCCAGCTTAGAGGGCTCAGTCCTCTTAGCATAATTAGGCTTGATCTTATAACACTCCCTAGATCTTACCTGGGAAGCTAATGGCCTGAGGGAAGTGCAGGAAGTGTAACTACGGTCAAAACAAGTGAAACTCACAAGAACAATGTAACTATGGTAACCACTACCTTGTTTACCTCTGACTATAAAATGGTTGGTGCAGCCTGAGCACTGGTGGAAGTCCTTCCTCTAGAGTTGGACTTACACACCTGGCCCCCTAATATTCCCAAATTACCTCTTGTCTTTTCTCTTTGTGTGCGGCTCCTCTTCCAGATCCTGAAACCTGAACCATGCGGGATGTCGAGGGAAACATTTACAACATATATACTTCTCCATTGTTCACCACAGACCTCTACTGAAGCTTTAGTAAAAATGAAGTCTGGTTTGATCCTTTTCATTAGCCCATCAGGTTTTCAGCATGAATTTTTCAAGGTTTAAATGTTCTGTTTTTCAGTGTGTGTGTGTGTGTGTGTGTGTGTATGTGTGTGTGTGTGTGTGTGTGTTTCTTAAAAAGAAACTATAGCTATAACTATGTATGGTGCCAGGTGAGGACTAGACTTACAGGGGGATCGCTTCTTAAGTTATATAAATGTTTAACCACTATGCTGTACACCTGGAATGTTTAACCACTATGTTGAACACACATGCGCATGTGTTAAGGACAGTCAGCAAATAAATATAACAAAAAGCTTTGTGTGTTCAAATAAAACAATGCCTTCTCTATTTTTAAAAGAAGTGCAACTAAGCAAAGAGCATAACAAGATTTTTTTTTATATACATAACCCTGATATCCTTCCCATCTCTCCTCCCCTCGCCCCCATTATGCCTAACATGATACTAGCAGAAGATAAACCAAGACCTGGGCACAGGGCACTCTCTGAGTCTGTGGTCTAGTCTTTAGCAAGTTTTGCTTTTGGGCTTCCTGACCAACCTCTCCTAAGCCAGAATAGAGTGCACACTTTTGTGGTTCTTCACCAAGAATAGCAGACGACACAGCCTAACAACGTGTGTGAGAAATTTCCTCAGCCCAAGTTTTCATTACTCCCAAGACAGTGATCTCTTATCTCAATTTGCTGGGGTTGAGCATTCCCCAGTGTTCCAAAGAATTAATATCTCCCGGTCAAAAACACAAACAGAACAAAATACTTCCATTACCACCCAAATACTTTGGTATTTGAAAATAATATTTATATTTTACACATCATCATTGGTTATTAAACCTGCTAATTGCCAAATCTCTTTTGTTCCCAGTGAAATGAAAGAGGAAAATTATTCAGACAATTCCAGTGTCTTGCAATCCCTATAAATGCATGTTTATATAGTGCCTCATATTAGACTTTCTCAGTCAAATCCCCTTTCTAACTCTGTATGGTCTTAAACAAATTAACTGATCTCTTTAAACTTCAGTGTCTATAAAATGCAGAAATAATAAAAGCACAGACCTGAAGGCATTACTATGAGGACAAAATAAGATAACACATACCAAACACTACATCCAGAGGCCTTTCAACATGAAAATAATTGACGGTGCCAACAGAAAATAGTTGACATACGATGGGCTCCATAAATGTTTATTATTTCTACTAGTACTGAGTGATAAAAATACTTCTGGAGGCTCTGAATATTCCAGATAAGTTTTCAGCTGAGGATGTCATGACTGTAAAGGAGGTAGCCATCACTCCCTGTTTTCCAAACAGGGGAGGGTAGTACTGTTTGTAAACTTTAGCTACATCTTGAGTGCCATGAAATTAAAGTAAAAACATTCATAAATCTGAAGCAGTTGCTTCTGTTATCATAATCTTAAAAAGAAACTGTAGCTATAACTATGTATGGTGCCAGGTGAGGACTAGACTTACAGGGGGATCGCTTCTTACGTTATTTAAATGTTTAACCACTATGCTGTACACCTGGAACTAATATACTATGGAATGTTACCTGTAATTGAAAAATCAAAGAATAAAAGAAACTATAGCTTCACTTTCTAAATTCTGATCTACTATCCGGTAACAAAACCTAATGCCGAGTTTAGGGTTTTCATGTCCCATCATCGGTGACAATCTAAGGCTTATTCATGCAACAGGGGCCCCAAGACCACCACAATGACACCTCACACCTATAACTTATGATGCTGCCAACAGGCTGAGTTTGGAAGAAATTTTCTGTCAGCAAAAGTTGAGATTTTATGAATGGTTACGTCTAGCAGCAGTTGGATGTATATGATTCTGACCTATTAATGCTAATGTGCTTTTTCATTTTAGTATATTTGACATTTTTGCTTTTAGTCGTCTACTCATCCCTCATCTCATCACAGACATATAAAATGAAACCTCAAAGACCCGCACTCACTTTCACCACCAATTCAAAATCATGTCCCGCCAGCTATTCTCAGTAACCTAGAAATGCCCTGAAGATAGGCTGGAGCCCTACTCCATGCTTTTCATACCTTTTCCCTTCACACCTCTTTCATGTGTCCAACTGACTCTCATTACTGCCCTTACCTCTCTTACCTACACTTTTCAACGTAAGGCAATTGGTGGAGGAGAGTTATTAAAAATTTCCTTTAAAGACCACTTAGGAGAAAGAAAGGTGACAGGCTTTCTTAAGAATCAAATCAAGCTTCCTTTGCCCTGTCACTTCCGGTCAAACAGTGTTGCCATTGTGTTTTCACAGTGAGTTCCCACACCACCTCTTCCCAGTGCAGGTTCCTCTAGCTGGCACTTGACCACAGCGCATTATCTAAGAGCAAAATCAAGACAAAGAATTTTTCTTCTCCTCTTCTGTGTGCTCATGCTGAAAATTGAGACTGCGAGAGGACAATTTAGTTGCTACCTAAATCTGTCTCTCCTAGGTTAGTTCCTTTTGCTCAAATAAATGCTTTCTAAAATGAAAAATAAAAATAAAAATTGAGACTGCAAATGGTATTCCATTCTGAGGACATATCGATGCAGTGAACAAACTGAACAAGCTCAGCCCTGGCTTCCTCCCACAGGTAGAGGCAGCTCCTGAATTTCCTAATGGGAGGCGGCAGGGCGCTTAGGATCAACAATCTGATGGATGGGAATTTAGGAGACTTACCTAGAAGCTGTATTGGAAGTCACTTTTGTTCTTACTTCAATTGTATGTTTAATCAGGGCGACCAGTGCAAACAAATAAGGCAGATGGACACTACTGATGAGGCTAAGCATTGGTCCAGCAGCCTTTGGCTCAGCCACTGGGCACCGGGCAGGGTCAAATGTGGGAGAAAAAGTTCCCAACCCTGTTAACACAAACAACCAAGTGCAATGTACTTCCCTTTTTCTTGCTTCCGGTTGATTTGATAGTCTAACCTCTAAGAAAGCAGACGACATATGTTTTTGTGAACCACCTAGCCAAGTGTTTGGCTTCTAGCAGGCTTTTTATAAATATCTGCCAAATGAAACTGCATCAGCATCTCAGCAGAAATCTGCAGCAAATGATTTCACAATATACATTTGGTAGGTTTAAGGTTATATAAGCTATGTGTGTTCATAGCAGAAAGATTTGAAAATGCTATTAATAGAAAAGAGAAATCATTTTTTAAGATTTAGAAGTTATTCTTCCCAGATTTTTGTTACTACTTTGTAAAATTAGAAGTGATTTTATTTTTCTGTCTAGTCTCTGTATTTTTTTTGTCTTTAAATATAGCTAAATATGTATAACTTGCATAGTTTTTAAAACCTCTAATTTTTAAAAACAATGTTCTGCCACTTTGGGTGGCTATCCTGCCTGTCTCCATATGCCTATATTTATTTAGAATGTCCCCCAAAAATGTAGAGACACTTTAGTAGCTGATAGCTCAATTGATGTTTCTTTCTTTTCAGACAGACTAAGCTTTGAACAAAGGAAATTCATCCTAAAATGCTACTGGAAGTTTGAAAACACAGTTGAAATACAAACACTGCCTGTATAATTATTCAAAGTATGCATAGTTTTTGAAACCTATAATTTAAAAGGTATATATCTTTCTGCACTTTGGATGGCTCTCCTGACTGTATCCATATATCTGTATTTATACAGGCTGTCCGCCCAAAAATGTATACACACTTTAATAGCTGATAAATCACTTAATTTCACTCCTTTACAGGTTTAACTGATTTGAAATAATGGGTGACACCAGACTAAGTTTTGAACAAATAAAATTTATCCACTAGACTTTGTCATTGGGATACATAAAATATAAAGTTTATGGTACAAAACCTGCAACAATAGACAAATTGAGGGCACACAAATACTGAGGAAATGATTCTTTTTAAAAATAAAAATACGGAACGAAATGATTCTTGATGTTTGCGATTCTATTGCTTCACTATATTAGCAGTGTTTGGACCAGGACAGTCATCAGTTTGAAAGCAGGCGCTAACAGCAACAACAAAATGTTGAGTTCTATAGATTTAAATTTTGAAAATGAACTATATATTATTAAACACTGACTTTATAATCATTCAAAGTGTGTATACATTTTGGGGGAGATACCCTATATATGTATTTGGGTTATTTCTATATTTTTGAAAAACAACCTGCTTTATATAAGTAATATAAACTGCTTTTCATTTCACTAAATAAAATTCTAGTACACAAGTTTTAATAGTTTCAAAGTATTTCTTGAAGTGGAGATTTTATTATTAATTATTTTTGGACAATTCTTGGATAACTATAAATAATACCGTGGTGAATATCTTATCTATATCACTTTATTTTCCTATGCATCTTTAAATATATTTTCAACAATAGTTTCTAGAAGTAGAATGTCTAGATGTCTGGATCAAAAGATGGGAAAATTTTAAAGGACAATAATAACCCTTTTACTGAGTGCTTACTACGTGCTGGGTATTTACTAAGTAATAACTCAGCCTTTACAACAACCAATGTGTTATATACTACTCTCTCTCCACTTTACAGATGGGAAGACTAAGTCTCAGGGAGACTGGGGTCTCAAGAGCCCCAGGCAAATCTCAGATGATCAAATTGCCCTGGCCTGTCCTAAACCAATCAATTCTTGTGAGAATGAGTGGGACTTGCACTTCGGGGATGCACTTTCCCGCTCCCCAGAGCTGCCCAATAGGAATCTGCATTATATGGAGACAGGGGCAAGGGAGGGGGGGAAGAAACCTTTTCCGTGCATTTAAATTTTGGTAATTTTCAATTTTCACCAACCAATTCAGCATTAACCCCTTCCCCGGCAGAAACGTGTATACACGTTTTCACAAAATGTTCTTTTTTTAGTCGTCGACGAGTATACTCGTCTAAAACTTTACCTTCAAAAACCAGCTACATACGTACCATTCTAAGTAATTTCATCTAGAAACTTTCTGAGGAAATACTATTCTTAACCACAAAAATGGGAAGAAAAAATAATTACAAACTGTTTTCATAACCAGCATCAAAAATACTATTTAGACCCAAAATAAAAAAATTAGTCTGAAAAAGAAACGTTTTTAACAAAAAAATTGTTGGGGAAGGGGTTAACCCCTCACAGCCACATAAAATGGGAAACAGAAAAAGGGGAAAGAAAAAAAAAGCCAAACCAATGAGCTTGACTCTTAGATTACAGAACTCTGTATGTTGGAGAGGTGAGTCATGTGACTCAGACTCTAATATGCACTTTTAATCATAAGATGGCAAGTACTGTTTAAAAACAAAACTTGTGTTTCTGCTGGCTTATGAGAAAGAACATTTGGGAAGGAAGAAAAAATTCATAAAAGACCAGAAAAGATTTCACAAATTATTTCTTACATATACACAATGATAACATGCAGAACTAAAAATAAATTAAGCTGCAATGTGTACAAATTTTCCTGTCCTCTTCTCTCCTCCCACCCTTCTTCTGCTTCCATGTAAGTTCCCAAGGAGATAAACTCTCCCAAATAACTGTGTCTTCACATCTTCTACCAACCACACTCCAAAATGGTTCATTGCTTTAAGGGTTTCCTTGGAGGCTCTTGAACTTAGGGCCAGCATGTGAGCTATTTAAAAAGCCACAGCTCACCCTAACCAGTTTGGCTCAGTGGATAGAGCATCGGCCTGCGGACTGAAGGGTCCCAGGTTCAATTCCAGTCAAAGGCATGTACCTTGGTTGTGGACACATCCCCAGTAGAGGATGTGTAGGAGGCAGCTGATCGATGTTTCTCTCTCATCGATGTTTATAACTCTCTATCCCTTTCCCGTCCTCTCTGTAAAAAATCAATAATAGATATATATTTTTAAAAAGCCACAGCTTTGGGATTGGCTAAACAGATTGTAGCCTCCAGGATATGCCTCGGGAGTCTGTTCTGCCATCTGCATCCAGACCTCTAGAGGATTAAGTACTAATATTTTAGCCCAAAGACAGTAACAGAAGTTTGTCTGGTCTGAAGATTCTGTCATCAGGATTACAAACTGACCTGGCCCATTTCCCAATCTAACAATGGTTGGAAGACTCAAATATTAACAACCATTCAAAATGTTAATTCAAAATGAATTAACAATTTCATTCAATATATGCCAAGAATGTGTCAACTCAAATTGAACCTCCTGGGTTTTATAAGCAATTGGCTTGGCTTTGAACCACTATTATCCTTCCTGTATGAAAAAACTCAGAGAAGATATAAATGCCCTAGGTGCCCAATCAAAAGGATGCTACTACCAATGAGTACCTTCCCTCCTAGAGTTGTAGATATATTGATCAAAAGTTTTAAATTTGGGTGCACTAAGAATACATAAAATGCGTTGGGCAGTTGGCAAAGAATTGTCCATTAAGCACAGCCATGAAGGAGAATGTATTGATTCCTTCTAACATTTCACCTCCTCTCATAACTAATTGGTTTGTTTTAGAGAAGAGGCAGGATGAAATGTGTTGAGAAATGTGACAGTTCATCACAGCAGACAGAGGTGAGCATCAGGATCAGATAAGCCCATGTTAGATCCCAACCCAGAATTTACAATCTCTATGATTTTGGCTGTTACTCACTCTGGCTCTCAGAATTCCCTTCCGAGAAAAAAGGACAAAACCTCTGTCAAAGGCCTAGTGTCAGGACTCAATGAGAGCCCATGCGAGTGCTGCCCAACACTGAGTAGTGCTGATTACTTAATTCTCTTTCCTATTAAAAAACAAAAGGGAGGAAGGAGAGGCTGTCACACTTTGTCTTCTTTGCTTTCACTATTTTTTTCTTTATTAAGTTTTATTCTTTCACCCTAGCCCACACCAAAAACTGAGGAAGGAGGCAGGTTTATCTATCTTTGTGTCTGACTAGATTTGCCCATTGACTTGATTGGACCTCGGCATGATAGATAGATAGATAGATAGATAGATAGATAGATAGATAGATAGATAGATAGATAGATAATCAGTATCATTATATAGTTATATAGTTATATTTCTCCACAAATGATAGGTCAGGACATTGTCAGTCAGAATCCAAGTGCAAGATGGGATTCGCTGAGTTCCTAGATGCCCCACCAAATGGAACTTGAGTTTCCTGTTGAGATGCCGCCAGCCTGGAATATCTGGATGCTCTAGTGATTCAAGCAACCCAGTCACAGGAATCAACACCTGCCCACCAGCCTCAGGCAGGCTAAATTCTGCCTGGTTCAAATTAGAATCTGCCCACTGAGTCAACAGAAATAACACCATGGGACAGAAATTTTCCAGCTTATACACTTACCTGACTGGTAGGTGGTAGCCATTCTCAGTGCTATGTGTGAAGCTGTAACTGGGAACCATCTCGAGTGTGGGACCAGAATGGGAACACATACTTTAAATGGCACTGACCTGGGGGTGGACTTTGATGATAGAAAGAAAAAAAGGTCAATAGCCTGGGCAAGCAGAATAAAGGCAATTAAAATGTCAGAGAATCTAACCTAATCCTCTAACTATTACTAATGATGCCCTGGTTCCTCATGTAAACCTGTATTTTATATTATTCCCTTCAGACTAATAGGTACACAGTAGTGGGTTTGTGGGATAGGAAGAGTCTGTTGAAAAGCCCAACGAACCAGGCAGACCATCTGTCAGCATGATTAATATGCTGGTTAACATTCAGCTGTTCTTTCCTTAGCATGGCAAATGCATCCAATCCATCACCTCTGTTCGGCTACTGCATGGCTAGGCCAAGATCAGCAATGCACCTTGATCTCTGATGACACTCTGGGGCTCTTCAGCTCTCTGAACCTCTGCTAGGCAACCTTCCTGACTGGGAATTACAGAAGGAAGTTGGTAGCAGCAGCAGTAGCTGCAGCACCAGCAATCATGGTTGGGGCTGTTCCATGAACGCACCTTTACATAAATAAGTTCTTAAAATGGAAAGGCTATTTCATTAAAATCAATTCAGCATGAATATATTGAATGCTGAAGGTGAGCATTATATACTAGAATTGAGAAATGGGAGAAGTGGGTTCCAACTCTGCCTCTACTATAGGCAAACAATGTAATCTTGGGGAAGTTACTCAACCTCTCTAAGTCTTAAGGGCTTCATTTTTTAAAATATTGCTATTAAATAAAACAATGTAGACTGAGAAGTTAGCACACAGTTTGGCACATAAGAAAGTCTCAATAAATAATAATCATTATTCTAAAAGCACTGGATGAATCCTGAGGAGAGGGGGCGTAGATCTATAGGATATAAGACTGTGCCTCAGTCCTCAAGGACTTTAGTGGAGGATTCCAAAGATGGATAGAATTTAAAGAGATGGTGATGAGAGGAAAAGGCACCTTGGGTGGAGAAAATAGCACAAACAAAGGGCAGCATTATTCACAGTGACCAAGACATGAAACAACTAATATCCTTCGCTAGATGATTGGATGAAGAAGATGTGATGCATATAAACAATAGAATATTAGTCAGCCATAAGAAAAGATAAAATGTGATCATTTGAGATAACACGGATGGATCTTAAGAATATCATGTTAAGTAAAATAAGCCAGACAGAAAAGGTTAAGAACCACATATACCATATATGTGGTATATGAAACGGAAAGCAACAAATGAGTAAACAAGCCCTAGCTGGTTTGGCTCAATGGATAGAGTGCTGGCCTGGACTAAAGGGTCCTGGGTTCAATTCTGGTCAAGGGCACATGCTCAGATTGTGGGCTTGATCCCCAATAGGGGGCATGCAGGAGGCAGCCTACCAATGATTCTCTCTCATCATTGATGTTTCTGTCTCTCCCTCTCTGTTCCTCTCTGAAATCAATAAAAAAAATATATTTTAAAAAATGAACAAACAAGAAAAACAAACAAAAACTCATAGACACAGACAAGAGTTTGGTGGTTATCAGAGGAATGGTAAATGGGTATGGTAAAAGGTAAAGGGATTCAAATATATGGTGACAGAAGAATATTTGACTTTGGGTGGTGGGCACACAATGCAATATACAGATGATGTATCATAGAAATGTATGTATCATAGTGATTTATCACTTGAAACCTATAGAGTATTATTAACCATTGTAACCCCAATAAATTTAATTTTTTAAAAAGGCATGTGAAGTAATGATTGAGCAACACAGGTAGACTTGTGAAGCTGGCATGTTAATATGGATATGGCCAGAAAGCGGGGTTGGGAGAATGGGGGAACTGAAGTCTGATTAGAAAGCTTTGGGTTCTACATTAAGGAATGGGGCTTTATTCTGTACATAGTGGAAAGCCATCAACCATTTCAGGATAAAGGAATTACTTGCCTGGAGGAGATCAGAGAGAGAATTTTTCTTTGGCTCGCTCTGGTATGTGTTAAGAATAACTATGTAATTGAATAGGTTTGCCTACAACACAGCAAGGAAGTTCCCCAGAGGGAGAAACTCTGACCTCCATAAATAACAGCTGTAGTGTCCAATCCTATTTTGGTGCTTTTTGAAAGTTTTGTTAGCAAATAGGTGCAATCCTGAGGGAAAGTAGAGTTGCAGGTGACAATCATTAATACTAACAATTGCCCTAAACCACCAGACAAAACCAAGGCAGGTCCCCACAGCCCAAGTCAAGCAGCAAATTGAGAAAGTAATGTGAGCAATTCAGGTCAAGAGTAAGTCACTTAGTCCTTACAGTTCATATCTGATGAGGAATTTGTCAATCCACTGCCTGGTAAAGCCAGTCCCAGTAGCAATCACTGGCATAAAGTGTGAACTTACTCCACCCTGAGCATAATGGTAATCAGAGGTAGGGAAGCACAGAGGGTAGTTAAGACGTGCAGTGCCTAGGATTCTAGGTGGGGGCAGTGAGGATGGTTCTAGTGGGAACACCTATCAGAGCAGCCAAGGTTGCAAAAGCACTTCCCCTTCTCAGAAGTCTCTGTCCCAACCAAGAACACACTACAGAATATTCACAACAATTTAGGAGAAAAGATGAGCTGCTGTACTCTCTGTTCCAGTCTTAGGAGAGTATAACACTTGGAACCAGTTATAAACTCCTAGCAAGGGGAGGACTATAGCTACACAGGTCTCTGTATAATCATGACTTATTGCTGATGTAGGTGATACAGCAGATTTCTTGGGATGTCTGCTCAACTTACAGAATATTTTATTTCTCCCAGAACTACACTGACTACCTGTATTAATTTGCTAGGGCTGCCATAACAAACACCACAAACTACATGGCTTAAACAACAGAAATTTATAATCTCACGGTTCTAGAAGCTAAAAGTCAAAGATTAAAGTATCAGCAGGATTGGTTCTTCACAAAGCTTCTCTCCTTGGCTTGTAGATGGCCACCTCCTTGATACGTCCTCAAATGTTCTTTCCTTGGTGCACATATGCCCCTGGTTTCTCACTCTGTGTCAAAATCTCCTCTCCTTATAAGACCACCAGTGGAATCAGATTAGAGCCCACCACACTAAACTCATTTTACATTAAGTATCTCTTTATCATATTCTGACGTGTTGGTGCTTAGGGCATCAGCATAAGAATGTTTGGTGTGATATCATGCATCCCATAGCACCGCCTATGCTGGTAGATCTTTTTACCAAGTAACTCTCACCCTACCCTGAGGTGTAGTTTATTAAATGAAGGTGCACCCTTGCACCAAGAGAAACATAACAGAATCTTCCTCCTGGGAATTTGGAATTGGGATTAAGAGATGGTCAGTCCCTTTGATATCTTCTCTAAGGAGCTCTAAATATAGAGCTTCACACATGCCAGGTGAACCATACAGAGCAGGTGACCAGGAGTTTAAAAATGAAAAGCAGAGCTCAGAAAAAAAAAATTGATCTTTAGAGTGTCTTGGAGGTTCCTGTTCCAGTACCTCAAGAGAACCTTTGGCCCTCATGTTCTGTGAGATCCATCTCTTATGGTTAAGAGAGGCAACCACAAGGTGGTAGTGGTGGTGGTGGTGGTCCTGGAGTTGGGAAGGATGGTGATGTCAATCAAGACAATCCCAGATTGTACTGCTGAACGGCAGCTCCTTCCCCTCAGGATAACCAGATTAATCACCTGCCTTTTCTCTAGCTCATGAATCCCTGGGACAAAGACTTCCTAACATTTCTCAGGAGATCCTTCAAGCATTTCGCCGCCCTACTCTATAAGCTTTCATTCTTCCCAATATCCAATCACATCTCATTTGTCTTCATTTAAGCTCACCTATGCTGGCTAATGTCTTCATTCACAGAGAGAAAACTGCTTTACCTTCTCAACATGAAAATACATCCTTGAAGAATAATTAACCAAAGTTCTTCCCCTTCTCCAGGCTGAGCAACTCAAATTCTTTTAGCCTTTTCTCAGAAGAAACCGTTTTTGTTTATTTAAGTTCTGGGTGCTTCTTAGCTTTTTCATATCCCTTTTAAGGGTCCCTGACCACATCTGGACTCTCCTATAAAGAAGGTCAAACCAAAGCTGAATGCAGTGGAAAAATTACTTACTGACACTGTGTGACATGTTCTTCATGTTGCATTTCAACTTTCTGCTGCCTTTCCCTCCCCACAACAATAACACCCACACTAGCTACTGACATTCACCTTATATATAATATGACACCCTGGTCTTCTATTGTTCGATCTAAACTAAGTCTGTTTTTGTCCTTAGTTTGCTTTGTTCCTTTTTTTACTAGAAGGTGTTTCATTTAGGTCTTTCATCTTTCTTTTGAAGACCAGAACATTTAGACCAAAAATAAAAAGGGGGGATAGATTACATCACCTCAGAGTGGTAAACTGACAGCTATGGACCAATTATTGCCCATAGATGTGTTTTCTGTGGCTGGATATTTTTAAGTGTGTTTAAGACTGTAATACCTTTACACCAGGGTGACATGCACTCTCCAATTGCCACAAACCTCATCTCTGCCTTTTGTCCTAAGTTATTTTTCTAGGCCTCTAATAGCATTTGAGGTTAAACTCCCAAATCTAAGCAACTCATATGAAACCGAAGGTGGGAGCTGGAGAATTGAAATGACTTCCCATGGTCACAGAGCTATTTAAAGGAGAGCTGGAACCTCAACCTAGAGTTCCTCACTTCCCACTCTAGTCTAGTCCTTCCATCAGCATATTTATTAGCTCATTATAATGGCCAGGGAAAAGAGGAGTAAAGTAATGAAGAGTTTGGGGTATTTTTCAACTGATTTTTAGTGACAACCAAAGAGGTGCGGATCATTCTGAGATAATGAGCAGAAAAAGCTCAATCACTTTTGAAACTTTTATTTTTGACAAGAGTCTCAGACCATTCCTATCACTCTTGCCACACAAACGCCCAGAGTTCTATTTCCATCTCTGAATAACCCCTCCTTACCTGGAGGTCCTAGAGGACCCCAAATGTGCTGAGTTGTTTCAGGTCTTATATTTAGGTCATTGATCCATTTTGAGTTAATTTTTGTGTATGGTGACAAATAGCAGTCTAGTTTCATTTTTTGTATGTGGTTTTCCAATTTTCCCAACACCATTTATTTAAAAAAATATATCATACTTCCCCCCACCCCCAACCCAAAAACTATGCTGAGTTTTTAACAAATCATAATGGATTTAGCATACATCTCACGGGCCTAGAGACACTGCTTTACTGTCACTGTAGAGGAAGAATCACTTCCAGAGCTTAGGTAATTAAGTCAGCTGAAGCTTAGAGGGCTTGCATCTAAAACATAATTCCTATGACACTTGCAGGGAAAAAAAAAAATGGGTTAACTAGAGAAAGCCAGCCACCCCGCTGTGGATGGAAAGTTTGCTTGCAATTCCTAGGTTTGCTCTCCCTGACATGTCTATCAGGATTGCTAATGACCAGCAACTACATGCCTCGTGAAAGGAGGCACTAATGCTCTAATGATACCAATTATGTAACCGAACACTAAACAAACCGGGAGAGAGGGAAGACCAGATGAGTGATCGATAGAGGTAATTAGATTGCCCCTCTACAATATAGAAATGATTTCCATATTCCATACTATCCCGCTGTTCGTTCTGTAGATGGCATTAGCCAACCCAAAGGAATCCAAATTAAAAGAGACAGAACAATGAAGAAGGAAGAGGTGAGTGAGCTTTTTAATCATTCTGCCTGTATCAGATATAAAAAACTCTATCCTTCACATACAACTGTGGCATAATCTCTCACGTTATTTTAGAACAGATTTTATACACCAGAGCAATTACTTTTACTAGCTATGAGAATCTCAGACCCAGAATCAGAAAAACAGGCTGTTTTACAGTAATTATTTTTCTTGATACTGTATTTAAAGTAATACTAAGAATTCAGCAAGCTAGAGTCATTTGAACTGATTCTAACCAGAAAGAAAAACCAGTGGGTGGAAGATTTATGAATTTGTTAACAGGTCCAGAAATAGCCTGGGAGTAAGTAGAGCTGCAATCGACAAAATGTTTATATTTTAAGTGCACAGTTCTTCTGTACCAAGGATGAGAACCAAAGCCATGGTTGGGGGCCCTTTTTCACTCCCTGCCAAAAAATCCTGCTTACATTCAAAAAGAATTTGCTACACACTTCCTCTGAAGTATACATTCTTGCTTTCAACTCATTCTCTTCCTTTGATCACTGCATTAGGCTAAGTCTGCCTGGCTCTCATGTTTTTATGGTAAGGAGTGTGCTTTGGGGTCGGAGAACGTGGTTGGCAGCTCTTCTGCCTCTAGCCATTTGCTCTTGGACAAGCTACTGGAGCTGTCTGGGCCCCACTCCCCTCAGTTTTAAAATTGGATTATAATAAAACATACCTCACAGCATCTGCGTAAAAATTAAGTGAGTACTTGGAAGAGTGACGGCCCCAGTGTATGTATTCAACAAATGAAACCTATCATTATTATTAGAGATGCCAATAATAAAATGAAATAAAATGAAAAATGAAATAAAATAATGATTTTGAGATTTCGTTTTCATCTCTATGAATCCTGAAAGTATCTAAAACTTCAAAAGCTACTACATTTAAAGATTCAAAAAATAAATTTTTGATGGCAAATTTCTGGGCACTTTGTTGCCAAGGGAAGAAGCATCAAGATACTTTCTTATTCATTAAGTGATTTATGAATTGGCAAATTCTATGTTGTTAAAAATGACAGTTTAACAAAGACAGCCTGTTTACTGGGTCAAGAATACACTGTGCATGTAAATTTTAAAGTAGAAATGGATTCCTAATACTCATAAGGCAAGTATTGTCCAAGCATCAACTATGTATGTAGAATTGTGCTAGAAACAAAGAAAGCTAGAAGCAAAACATAACTAATGCTTAATAGTCTCCCAAGGAGGTTAAAGCCAAGATATATGAACTTTTGTCCAGTTTAAGAATTCACCTTCTTCTTTTTACCTATATTAAATAACCTACTACTGGTCTTACCTCTGGTCTTAATCCCTTTCAGTTCAATCTCCATGGGGCTCAGATCAAATCATTTTTCTGTCTAAAATTCTTTCTTCAGAAGAAAATTCCACCTCCTCTAGCATTGGTTTGAAGATCCTTCACCATCTAACTGATTCTATCTTCCTTGCTCACCTCAACCCTCCATTATCAGCATATACTCTAGTCAAGTTCCTCATTGTTTCTTGAACATGGTTTGTCCTCACTCTGTACCTGCTGGGTACTCCACTTGGCATACAGTTCTCCTCTTAAACTAGCGAACTTCTGCTCAGGGTTTAAGATGGAGTACCTAATAGGGTAAAATGCTCTGGGAAAATTATGCTTCACCCAGACAATCTGCATGTTAATTATGAGCTTAGAAAGCCATAGCTTTCACCATCAGGGGTGAATATGCTTTCACAGTCATGTTGGGTCTTCAATAGTGGGATATCTCTCTTTCCTCTCATAGCCCCTATAATTACCATAATGTCTGCCATGAGTTGAATGATCAATAAGCATTTACTGTATAACTGAATGCAGAAAGTCAATTATAACTTATATATTACATACATATAGTAAATCACATTGCAAAATACCATATGGATTACAAGATGCTTCCTACAACATTATCTCAGTGAAATAGTACAAAGCAACTTGTGACCTATTAAATAGTTAACTGATAAGTTGTAAAACTTAGCAGCAGCATTCAGGAAATGTTGAAAAGATTTGAGAAAAGAGATAAACAGTAAGGACTTTTTATTTATTTATCCTCCCCCGAGGGTATTTTCCCATTGATTTTTAGAGAGAGTGGAAGAGAGAGGGAAAGGCAGAGAGAAATATCAATGTGATATTTTTCGATTGGTTGCCTCCTGCAAGAGCCCTGACCAGGGCCCGGGCGGGGAGGAGCCTGCAACTGAGGTACGTGCCCTTGACCAGAATCAAACTCAGGACCCTTTGGTCTGTAGGCTCTATCCATTGAGCCAAACCGGCTAGGGCAGGATTTAAAGGGTGACAGTGAAACAGAGATGTTTTGTGATGCCAGACATAACAAATCTAGATCTGTTTTGGCAAAGGAATAACTGTCTACATCAGGAACCTTATAGGTTTACTTCCCTACGCTTTCCAAATGAATCCATATCTTCTTTGGTTCAATGATTTTCCATTAAGAGGTTGAAAACTGCTCTGATAATAATACAAGAATGGGCTCAGGTCATAGTTGAGTGTGGCCGAGTGGTTCCATTAAAGTCAACCACAGCCACTAGGCATGACTGGTTTAGAAGCACTGCAGTTATATTGATCATGAAACAATCTGTATTGATTAGTAAGATAGCCTGCCAGGAATCATTCCCTTCATTTCTATATGTACAATACAACTTTATTTTGGACTGACAATACCAGCTTTATAGGTTTCTTATTTTTCTTGTGAGACAGATAAACGCATGTCATTTTTCATTGTTGTAAAAAAATGAAATTCTAATTTTTGTACTATGCTTAGTTGCAAATATTTTCCCATTCCATTTAAATGTTCCCCAAACCCTCTATTTCTTTCTATTATCCTAACCCCAGAATATGCACATTATGCAAAATAGTAGGCCAAGGATGTGGTTGTGAAAAACAAAAATTTACCACTTTTTAATATTTGTACAGTTGAAAACAACAGGACATTTTTATTTTTCAGTAGAGGATTCTAATGAATCAGATAACCTATTGATATGTGAATGCTCTGGTCCTAGAAAATGAATTTCCTAAAATGAAGACATCGTATTTCATTACACATTTTCCAGCATCACTCTCCATAAATATGTTGATATATTCTAACAGCATGTTAGGGAGGGCATATAATGTAGTGGTTAGGGTCAGCTGTGTCACTTTAAACAAGTTGCATAATCTCTCTAAACCCCTTATCTAATCAAAAAGAGAATAATCTATATGTATAAAACCCTAATATGCAAATAGACCGAACAGCAGAAGAACCGAACAACTAAACAACCGGTCACTATGAGTGTGCTGACCACCAGGGGGCACGCATGGAACATGGCGGGCATCGGCCAAGGCAGGATGGTGGAGCAGGTGAGCGGGGGCTCCAGACCAAGGCGGGTCACCAGTCACTGTCATCAGGGCAAACCTCTGGTGATTACTGAAAATTCTTTGCTCCTGCACACCACAGTCCTGCCCAGTGCTTGCACCTGCTGCCGGCGCCAGCCATGCTCATACCTGATGCCAGTGCTGGAGCTGCCACTTGCATCCACTGCTGGCACCCAGTGCCAGTCCCAATCGCTTGGTGCTGTCAGCGGTTGTGAGCAGTGGTTGCCAGCTCAATCGC
Organism: Myotis davidii; assembly: GCF_000327345.1. NCBI lineage: Eukaryota > Metazoa > Chordata > Mammalia > Chiroptera > Vespertilionidae > Myotis > Myotis davidii. Next base: position 2,821,243 of record NW_006300372.1, on the reverse strand, counting down.
CCCTAAGGGCTTCTCCACCTCCCCCTGCTCCTGAGGGGCAATCAGAGCTGGCAGCTGCCACTCGCACCCACTGCCAACAATGGCCCCACTCATACCCGCAGCGAGTGCCGGAGCTGCTGCTTGCACCCACTGCTGGCACCCAGCACTGGTCCCAATTGCTTGGCGCTGTAAGCGGGTGCGAGTGGTGGCTCCTGGCCCAATCGCCCCTAAGGGCTTCTCCACCTCCCCCTGCTCCTGAGAGGCAATTGAGGCAGCAGCCACTGCTCACACCCACTGATGCGGCACCCTGCTCGCACCTGCTGCTGGAGCAGGCCCCAATCACTTCGCGCCATCAGCGGGTGCATGTGGGGCCAGTGCCATCAGCATGTGTGAGTGGTGGTGGCGGGAGTGAGGCTGCCCGCAGACAGGGGACCGGGGGCCGTAGCAGGAGGGGCTGGATGGGGGCACAGAGGATGGGCCAAAACCTGTCCCTGTGCCTACTGCAGCCTTGTGGCCCATAGTTCCATTCAAGGTGCATGAATTCATGCACTGGGCCCCTCCCTGTATATGTTACCCTATATAATAAAAGCTTAATATACAAATCAACTGAATGGCAGAATGATCAGTGGAATGACTGGTCGCTATGATGCACACTGACCACCAGGGGGCAGACACTCAATGCAGGAGCTGCCCCCAGCCCGCAGGTCCCAGGCCAGCCAAGGCGGGTGCCAGCGGGAGCCCCTTGATTGCCCCGCCAGTCACCCCACAGAGGGAGGTGACCAGTGGGGGGCGATCGAGGGGCAGGGCAGGCTGGAGAGCAGGCTAGCTCTACCCCTGATTGCCCCACCAGTCACCTCCACAGTGGGTGCCAGTGGGGGCCCCCTGATCACCTCGCCAGTCTTCCCACAGAGGGCGGCAATTGGCGGCGGGCAGGGCTGGTGAGTGGGCAGTGCCAGGCCGGCCAAGGCAGGTGCCAGCAGGGGCTCCCCGATCGCCCTGTCAGTCACCCCACAGACCAGCCTGATCACTGGCCAGGCCTAGGGACCCTACCTATGCATGAATTTTGTGCAACGGACTTCTAGTAGTATAATAATAATGTCAAAGTCAGAGGCTTATATAAAAACCACATAATATAATTTATGTGAAAAGCTTAGTATAGCAATTTTTTTTTCTACTGTTTTTACCAACATTGCCTGAACTCAAAATAAAACAAAACTAACTTGTTTCATTCCAATACATAGACTGCCCCAATTCCTCTGGTGAAAAAGCACTTTCAGGCAGGCACAGTCTTGGATGAATAAAAATCTGAAAACTCTCCAGTTTGCCTGGTAGTCCCTCATCCACATACCTCTTGTGCCTTTTGTCTCCTATACTCTGGTATGTGATCTTGGTCTCAGGACCATTATCAAGAGAAATGGGCCCAGACTTCTCTTCCAGGCATTCTCCCTGCTAAATCATAGCCAGAAATGGGATCCTCCTTCTACCTCGCTATGTAGAAAGCAAGTAAAAGCCATTCACTTTCCCCTCACATGCCCACTATTTCCAACGAACCAACATCTGACTCTGAAGGACAGACCCTTGGCCTTCAAATGAAGCCAGTGGAGTCATCTCTTTAAGATCAAATTCTCCTGAAGTAGTAAAAGATATGAGTGAAGAAGTCTTCACACTTAAAAAATAAAACAAAACAGGTTATATGATGTATCTGACAAAAAGGGACCTAGAACTGGATTTTCTACCCAGCCTCTATTTGTATTGATTGGAATACCCCTCAAAGGCATAATCAGCAACATTGTGCCCAAAGTACAGGCTACTAGCTGACTTGTTTCTGCAATTAAGTGTTTGACTGAGCACTTGATTTCAGACAATACACACAAAAAATAAAGTGATAAAGCTAATGGTGGGTGTAACTAAATCTCCTTTCAAGCCTAGAGGGCAGCTGGTATAGTAAGGCAGGTGGCAAAATAAAAACAAAACCACTGTGAGACAATTCCACTTCTGGGTATTTAAAAAACAAAACAAAACACAAAAACACCAATTTGAAAAGATATGTACAACTTTATGTTCACTGTAGCATATAATAGCCAAGCTATGGAAGGAACCTAGGTATCCATCAATAGATGAATGGATAAAGAAGACAGACATATGTAGTTAATGGAATATTATACAGCAATAAAAAAATGAAATCTTGCCATCTGCGACAAAATGGATAAACCGAGTATTATGCTAAGTGAAAGGCAGATAAAGACAAATACCATATGATTTCACTTACACATGGAAGCTAAAAAAGGAAAAAGGAAAAAGAAATGACCAAATAAATCAAAACAGAAACAGACGCATAGATTCAGACAATAGGCTGATGGTTGCTAGGGAAGAGTGGGGTAAGAGGATGGGTGAAAAAATGTCAAGGGTACTGAGAGGTTCAAACATCCAGTCATTAAAAACAAAACAAAACACAATAAAACAATGTCAAAGGGATATAGTGTACAGCATAAAGAAAATAGTCAACATTTTCATAATAGTTTTGTATGGTAACAAATGGTTACTAGATTTATCATGGTGATTATCAGATCATAAGGAATATAAATATTGAATCACTATGTGGTACACCTGAAACTAATATAATATTTTTGTCAATTAAATTTTAATTTTTTAAAAAGCTGTGAGAAAGACAGAAAAGAAAGAGTATGTTTAAGATTAGTGAGATCCCTTCCTTCCCTGCAGTTAGACAAACTATTTTTATGTAGGTCACTGTTGTTATTCTAACAGAGCAAGGCTATCAGTAAAGCAGGGGAGAATCCTTAATGTCAATGGCAAAGTGATTTGCATTCTTGGTTCATATATATATATATAAAATTCTAATTTAGCCATAAGAAAGATAGAGTTGAAGGTTTTTGCCAAAGTGTTAGTGGTCCACTCTGTAGGAGCTCTAAGCAACATCGAATAGCTCAGTGATAGGAGAAAAGAAAAATGCATTGGTCCATTTTATTTATTCATAGTTCTACTCTTATTCCAGTAATAAAAGCATTCCTAAAAATGGGGAAGGAAAAAAGAAAAAGTCACTCAAAAATGATAAAAGGGGGAGCTACAGTGAGAGAAGAATTGATCTGACATTTCTAGAAGCATTTCACAGCCTGGCTCCCACACTCTTATTTCCAATCTTAATAGATTTAAAGCATCTCTTGGGTTTAGGTGATCTGAAATAATGTATAATTAAGAAAACCATGCCCCAAAATTCAAGACATTAGAAAATTCATTTCTATAAGTTGATATTCTAATCAGCAGCCTTTCTCTGACTCCTGAATACATAGATATGGAATCATTTATAAATATATTTCTAATTTAGCCATAACAAAGACAATTCATTTAGAATTCTGGCCTAGGAACAAAAGGTGGGAAAGAGAAAGTAGGGAGGGAGGTTAACCATAGAAAAATGGAAAATATTCCTTTAGGCTATTTTTCTTAAACTTGACTTCCCAAAATATTTGCTTCTCAAGGCCGATCCTTTTCCATTTCTAAGTAGATTTGTTTTTCTGCCAAATGCACCATAGGATGATGAATTCTCAAGCTGGTTAGTTACAGCAGTTCAAAGTCAGGTACTTTGAATGCAATGAAATTCTCCAAAGAATTGTTGAATTTTCTGGAGGATTTCTGTTACATAGGCATAGCTTTAACATTTGCTTGTTTTTATTGTGTCTATAGAATAGTTTTACTTTTCTAATACACTGGCCCCTTGGAGAACCTGAAAACAAAGGGGAAGGCATTAAATGTAGACGAATGTTTTGATTGCCAAATACTCTGTTTAAATGGGAACTGCCAATATGCCTACTTGTGACAAGAAGCCATTTCTTATATAACCTCTGCTCTGGCAGTTTACATAAATTTGTCCATTTAATCATTCACTCATCTATCTATCTATCTATCTATCTATCTATCTATCTATCTATCTATCTGCTATCTATCTATCTATCCAGTTAACAAATACTCACTGAGCACTGTAGCAAACACTACAGTTGGTTTTTGGTTCCTGATTCCCCAGATCTCCTAGGGTCCCTTTTATCATTTCTGAGTTCATTCTTCTCTTGTGTATATTTGCTCCAATTCCTATACCTGTGTCTATTCTTGGAAAACCTCCCTTAGGTGACTGGAGTTGCTTTGCACATAGGAGCAGAAAACAGAGAGCTTGAATTTCCTAGGAGTTTATGTCCCCATATTACTTTCCTATTGCTGCCATGACAAATGACCACAACTTAGTGGCTTAAAACAACACAAACATATTACTTTATGGTTCTGTAGGTTACAAGTCAGACACAGTTCTTACTGGGTGCTGACAAGCTATATTCACTTCTAGAAGCTGTAGAGGAGAATCCATTTTCTTACTTTTTTCAGCTTCTCAAGGCCTTTGACATTCCTTGGCTTCTGGCCCCTCTTCTCCATTTTCAAAGTCAACAATATCACTTCTGTCTGACTCTTCTTCTGTTATTATATCTCTCTCTGACCTTAGCTAGAAACGTTCTTCACTTTCAAGGGATCACGTGACTGGATTGGGTCAATCTGGATAATCCATGATAATTTCCTTACGTGAAAGCTCATACCCTCTAATTACATCTGCAAAATTCCCTTTGCCACCAAAGGTAATGTTTTGGAAATCTTTGGGGGTCATTACTCTGCCCATCACAGTCCCCCATGACGCTCTTAGTCAATAATTGACAGGTACAGTGATCGTCTCCTCTCCTGTCTTGGGTTGGAATTGCTCTGATTTACCCTGCAGAGTCTCCTGAGCATCAGGTTACCTCCACTGGAGCTTGCCTGATTCCCACTCTTCCCTGGCTTCTTCTACTTCTCCAAATTCTTTATCAGCTTTTCCTGGGAGAACTTCCTTAATTATTTGCATGCAAATTCTTACCTTGGAGTTTGCCTCTGATGAACCCTGCCCATGATGAAAGCCTGACAAATGCTTAAGAAGCATGCTAGGCACTGGAACAAGACAACAGTGGCTGGTCAGGGGACTTATAAACTGACAATAATAATATTTTAAAAATACTAACCATTTATTAAACCCCTGACATTTGGCACTTTGCTTAGTACTCCCTTGACTAATATCAATTATATTGCATAAATTTATATGATAGGTGCTAAATTATCTTCTATTTACATGTAAGCTCCATCAAGTCAAAACCCATGTCTATCCCTAACATTTTACATAGTGCCATCTGTATGGTAAATGCCCAACAAGTGGTAGTTAGGTGAGGGGCTGAACAGTATAAGTACTGTTTATAGCTGGTGTGACTCAGTGGTTGAACATCAACCTATGAACCAGGAGGTTGCAGTTCAGTTCCCGGTTAGGGGACACGCCTGGGTTGTGGCTCAATCCCCAGTGGTATCTCTCTCTCTTCATTGAAGTTTCTGTCTCTCTCTCTCCCTCTCCCTTCCTCTCTGAAATCAATTAAAAATATATTTTAAAATAAATAAATAAAAGAAACTGAGGTATGGAGAGGTTGAGTTAGCATATGTAAACCCAGTTATGCCAACTCCAAAGCCCATGCTCTACCTATACTATTTTGCCACCTAAATCTACTTTTTAAGTTCAAAAAGAAATTAGGGCTGAGGATTTCATGTAGAAGGAATGAGGAAAGGTTTAATTCCCAAAGGATTCCTCCCTGGTTTATGGCCTTTAAGATTCTGATCAGGAACAAGCATACTTATGATAAATTCTACCAATTGTGGATGTATTTGCAAAATTTGAGTCAGAGAAAAGGATAATGTAAAAAAATATCCCCCATAAGAAAAAATAATGTTGATCTGCAAATATGCCCACACATACCCAGAGAGTTAGGTATCTTGTGAATTTGTCCATAAACATCTCTATGCATCTTAGAAAATATACAGCTTAGACATCTAGTTAAAACCCAAGTGAAATAATTGATAACCTGGACTTCATTAAAATTAAAAACTTCTCTGCAAAAGACAACATCAAGAAAATGAGGGGAGACACCAAGATGGCAGCACTGGCAAACACCTATACTCACTGCCTCCCATAACCACATCAAATTACAACTAAAATACAGAAAACCATCATTCAGAACTGCCAGAAAGCTGGCTGAATGGAAGTCCTACAACTAGGGAAGTAAAGAAAGCACACTGAAACTGGTAGGAGGTGCAGAGGCATGGAACCGGCTGGTCCGGCACCCACATGTGCCGCTTTTTTAATCGGGAGGGAGATCGTCTCTGTGGAGGCTGCCCGGAGGAGCAAGCAATCCCAGTCCCACACCAGACCTCCCAGCCCAGGGTCCCAGAGCTGAGAAAATAAGTCCTTAGAGTCAGTAAGAACTACGGGCTATAAAAACCAGTGCAGATTGGGGCTCAGTGATACAGAGGCTGCTGGAAACCCAGCTGCTCCTCTTAAAAGGCCTGCACACAAACTGAATTTACAAGATCTCACTTCCTCTGAACTCCAGCACCAGGGCGAGGCTCTGGAGAACACAGTCACATACGAGGAGGAACTGGATTGTCTGGCATCTGGGCAGGAACTTGGGGGCTGCTTTCTCCCAGATGGAAGTGCTCACAGGGATTAATGTTCCATGCTGGGATTTCCCCAGTCACAGGGCTGGCTGGCAGCCATTTCTGTTTGCTCCACCCTGGTGATTCCCTAAGACCCAGCCTCATTCCAATTTTCTGCCCCACCCAAGCTGTGTGCAGCAGATTTCGCATATGAATGGCCTATCCTTGGTCAGGCTAAAATCTGTCAAGCAACCTGCAGCTGGATAAGGAAGCCCCAAACCTATCAATAAAAGGCCCAAGATGTGGTACCAGCATCAGCCTGCCTTACTTCACAGCTTTGTCTGGGTACTTCCAAACCAAATACAAAGAAGAGGAATCTGCAGATATCTCTGTAGCTCCTGCTGGGTGGCCCCAGCTGGGTAGCTGACTTTGCACCTTCCATTTTTTCATTTGTGACATTTCTTTGTCTCCACCTTTTGGCTGCTTCCCTATGTTTGTTTCCAGGTATTGGGTAGAGCTTATATGTCTCCTTGAGTTGGTAGAGTGGCTTCATGTAATAGTTGTTCTATAAGGCCCAGTGGCTCAGCTTCCCCTGTGACCTGAGCTGGGCACTCTAGGTGCACGCCTTTGTGGGATGTGAGCACAGTATTGTTGTAGTTGAGACTTGATGGCTTTTGGTGTCACTGGGAGGAGTTGACCTCCAGGCCAATTAGCTGTAAGGACCAGCTGCAACTACAGTGGGCAAGCTGCTGTGCAGGAGACACCCCTATGGAGCAGGACTTGATTCAATGGGGATTTGGTGCTCACTGAGTTGCCCTTTGAGTGTGTCACTTATGGATGTGTAGAATTGTAATCTGGTATGGTCTGATACCACTGGGAACTGGGTAGAGGGGCAAAAGGGGATAAGAAGAGGGACATCTGTAATAATCGCATGTGCACCAGCAGGGGACATATGGGAAATTTCTCTACATTCTGCTCAATTTTGCTGTGAACCTTAAACTGCTCTAAAAAGGTAAAGTCTTTAAAAAAGTAAGTTGCACTGAATTATAGAGCTCTCCGCATATCTTTGTTAAGTACCAACTAAAAGTAAGTCAATAGTTGTTTAAAAATTCATGATAATCTTTTTCCACTTATTCTGTCATTATTTTCATTTCAGCATCAGCAAAAGCAAACTAAGATATGACATTGAAACTCATTTAAAAAGCACATGAAAAGATGCTCCACAACATATATCATCAGGGACATACAAATTAAAATAATGAAATACCACTACATACCTATTAGAATGGCCAAAATCCAGACCAGTAACACTACCACATGCTGGTGAGGATGTGGAGTAACAGGAACTCTCATTTATTGCTGGTGGGAATGCAAAATGGTACAGCCACTTTAAAATACAGTTTGGTGGTTTCTTACACACTACACATATTCTTACCAGCAATTGTGCTCCTTAATATTTACCCAAAGGAATTGAAAACCTACATCCACATGAAAACTTTGACACAGATGTTTACAGAAGCTTTATTCATAATTTCCAAAACTTGGAAGCAATCAAGATGTCCCTTCAGTAGATGAATAAATGATTAAACTGTGGCACACCCAGACTATGGAATATTATTAGTGCTAATAAAAGAAAAAAAGAGCTTGCAAGCCATGAAAATATATGGAGGAATCTTAAATGCATATTTACTAAATGCAAGAAGCCAATCTGATTCCAACTATACAGCATTCTGGAAAGGACAAAACGATTAAGACATTAAAAACATCACTGGCTTCCAGGAGTTGTAGGGAGAGAGGGATGAACAGATGAAGCACAGAGGAGTGCAGGGCAGTAAAAATAATATGTAATACCACAATTATGGATGCATGACATTATACACTTGCCCAAAGCATAAAATATACAACAGCAAGAGTTAACCCTGATGTAGACTACGGACTTTGGTTGATTATGATGTAGATCTGCTTAATATGAATGCTTTTGAAGGTCTCTATAGATAGGTCAGGTTTCAGTCAAAATTATAAGGTTACTTCAGTCCAGCCGGAGTGGCTTAGTGGTTGAATGTTGACCTATGAACCAGGCGGTCACGGTTTGATTCCTGGTCAAGGCACATGCCAGGGTTGCAGACTCGATCCCCAGTAGGGGGCGTTCAGGAAGAGCTGTTTGATGATTCTCTCTCATCATTGGTGTTTCTATTTCTCTCTCCCTCTCCCTTCCTCTCTAAAACCAATAAAAAACATATAAAAAATATAAGGTACTTCAAATTAAATTTCAGCAATGGATGGGGCCAGAGACCATAATGACAAATAAGAATGAAGCTGCAAAGCATCTTTGTAAGAGCAAACATTTATAAATAAAAATATAAACTTCTAAAAAAGCCACAACAAAAATATTATAGAAACATTAAACATGAACCATTAAATGACAGGAGGTATGTTAAATAACAGACATCTGTATGGTTCTTTAAACATTCACAAAAGGAATAAATTAGGGGAAATAGCTAATTATAGGGGTTTGAGGGTTTCTATATCATGTTAAAAAAATATTAAAGCTTGAAAGAATTAGTATAAGGTTGTAAAAATAGACACGCTGGGAAAGAGCCCACACCTATCTAGTAGAGAGAGGAAAGCCTTGGAGAGAAGGGAATGCAACAGAAGAGATAAAGGAACTAAAGAGATAAGCCAGAGAGTAGCCTCAGTCAAAACAAGAGTGGGATTTGGATGCTGTGAGAACTGTGGGAGGG
>NW_006300372.1:2800872-2805701 GCF_000327345.1 Myotis davidii | reverse complement strand
AAATCATCCAGAGACTTTAAAAGATGCTTTACAAAAGCATCATTTGTAACAAATGTATGACTAGTGACAGATAATACGTGGTTATACATGTGCACCAGCAGGGGACATATGGGAAATTTCTCTACATTCTGCTCAATTTTGCTGTGAACCTTAAACTGCTCTAAAAAGGTAAAGTCTTTAAAAAAGTAAGTTGTACTGAATTATAGAGCTCTCCGCATATCTTTGTTAAGTACCAACTAAAAGTAAGTCAATAGTTGTTTAAAAATTCATGATAATCTTTTTCCACTTATTCTGTCATTATTTTCATTTCAGCATCAGCAAAAGCAAACTAAGATATGACATTGATACTCATTTAAAAAACACCACAGTTTTAATTTAAGAGGATGCAGGGTTTATATTCTAGTTAAATTACTAGATAAACCTCTAAAAAACATTCAACATTATATGCAAAATATAACTGGCTCCTTGTTTAATTCCATAAAACTGACTAATGAAATGAAATGGATATTTTGTTTTATGAAACTATGCTTTTGTGGTTAGTTCATCATTGAAATTGGCATGGACCCAAGGAGAATTGGTATTCCAGATGCAGTCTACTAAGTAGGTTACTATCTTTCCTGCTTAATATGAATGCTTTTGAAGGTCTCTATAGATAGGTCAGGTTTCAGTCAAAATTATAAGGTTACTTCAGTCCAGCCGGAGTGGCTTAGTGGTTGAATGTTGACCTATGAACCAGGCGGTCACGGTTTGATTCCTGGTCAAGGCACATGCCAGGGTTGCAGACTCGATCCCCAGTAGGGGGCGTTCAGGAAGAGCTGTTTGATGATTCTATCTCATCATTGGTGTTTCTATTTCTCTCTCTATCCCCTATTTCTCTCTCCCTCTCCCTTCCTCTCTAAAACCAATAAAAAACATATAAAAAATATAAGGTACTTCAAATTAAATTTCAGCAATGGATGGGGCCAGAGACCATAATGACAAATAAGAATGAAGCTGCAAAGCATCTTTGTAAGAGCAAACATTTATAAATAAAAATATAAACTTCTAGAAAAGCCACAACAAAAATATTATAGAAACATTAAACATGAACCATTAAATGACAGGAGGTATGTTAAATAACAGACATCTGTATGGTTCTTTAAACATTCACAAAAGGAATAAATTAGGGGAAATAGCTAATTATAGGGGTTTGAGGGTTTCTATATCATGTTAAAAAAATATTAAAGCTTGAAAGAATTAGTATAAGGTTGTAAAAATAGACACGCTGGGAAAGAGCCCACACCTATCTAGTAGAGAGAGGAAAGCCTTGGAGAGAAGGGAATGCAACAGAAGAGATAAAGGAACTAAAGAGATAAGCCAGAGAGTAGCCTCAGTCAAAACAAGAGTGGGATTTGGATGCTGTGAGAACTGTGGGAGGTTGGGCCAGTAAAGGGAAATAGCCAAGCTCCCAGTGAGTTAAATACTAGTAACAATGTGTATGGGACATGGCCTTCATTGTCACCAACTCATGTTCAAAAGGGCAAAGGAATAGTATGGGGCACAGTCTGTGGCCAACCTGGACCACATAGCCCTTTCCTAAAATATGTGCAACCCAGGAGCCAGGCTAGCCCTTTGGATCCTGACTCTGCAGAGTGAAAGTGCTAGGCAGCAGAAGGAAATTGATAACTTTCCATTGATTCAAATGAAATTTAATTTGAAGTACTTGCCTACCTCTCAGCCTCTTCTTTCATTCTGCTTTTTCCATTAATCAACTACTTTTGTTCATTTTAGTTCACCTCTTCTCTACTAATATCTTTCAAATTCTTAGCTTTGCACTGAAGCTCCAAACCAGCATCAAAACCTACAAGTCTTTTGTGTTAGCTCAATCACAGTATCATCAAATTTGAACTCTTGCCCTTTCCCACCCCAAAAAGACTTTCAAGTTTCATCTCTCATGGTTTCTTCCATTTCACTTCTTGTGTAGGCCAGGCCATATCTTCATCTCAAATCCCAAAGGCCACCATCTGTGGCTGGGCCTCCTCAGCTCAGACCTGGGCTATGATAGATTTCTGAATGAGTCTGACCCTCCAACCAATCCTAAATAGAACAACCAGACCCATTCTTCTACAAGAATAGTTTCATCAAACCAAGATCTACTCAGTAGTATCCTGAATTACCCAGGCCTTCAATCTGAAATTCATTAGTGCAGCAAAAACATACCATATCCCAAAGTACTGCTGCCCTGAACTGGGCTGGCATGGACATTCTCAACATCCCTCACAGACCCTGCCCTCCTAGAGCTTACAGTTCCAATGCACCTAGTCATTTGATGCCAAATATCCCTTCAGTAATCTGGTGAAGAGCCCGCAAAACTTTTCACATAATATGGTTTTTAAATGCATAAAATCAAACAAAAGCATTACAATTATATGAAAAAATACTTAAAATAATCATTTAAATGTATGTAGAAATATATAAGCATCTTCACTGATGTGTTAAATAGCAAAATCTAGCAGCATTTTAATAATTACTATAATTTTGAAGAAGGGCCTTAAACAACATTTCAAGATTCAAAAGTAATTGATATGATACAAAAATATTTGTAATTTCTACATATGCTAATATTACAGTGCTTGATGAAATTCATAGCTAAAATAAGTAATAAATTGAAGATGGTAATTAATTAAAATTTATACCAATCAAGTTCCCAGATTTCCTGAGTTTTATTTCATTTTTAGAGTCCTTGGTCTAATGGTTTTAAGGTACACTCAGTGGAGTTCCTACAAATAGACAAAACTTGCCTCTCTAAAAAATTACATCTTATTTTTAACTAGAGGCCCGATGCATGAAAATTCGTGCAAGAATGGGCCTTCTTTCCCCTGGCTGCTGGCACCACCTTCGCTCTCGCTGGAGCCGCCTTTCCACCTTCCCACACTGCTCAGAGGCCCAGAGCGGCTGAGATGTGAGGAACCTGCCCCACCCCCAGCCACTTGGTGCCTGTGCATGCAAATTAACCTGCCATCTTTGTTGGGTTAATTTGCATACTCACTCCTGATTGCCTGGTTGACATCATGAAGGTATGGTCAATTTGCATCTTTCTCTTTTATTGGTGTAGATATGTCATGCTCAGTGCAATTCAATTAAAATATTTAGCAAGCAACTATTTACCATATATAAGGCATGAAATTGAAGGCATAAAACCTGTGTTTAAAGGTCACACAGTCTCCTGGGAGTAATAGACCGTTAAACAAATCACAGACCAATATGCTGGTTGTCATATTATCAGTACTTCCTGAGTCCTAAAGAGATTCTAAGGAAGTACAGGAAAAAACCATAAACTGTCTGGGAGAGTCGAGAAAGATGTCACAGGGGACAATCTTTCTGAGTAGAAGATCGTGGAGCTGAGGGGTATTGGCATAGGAGCAGTTTAGGGTGTTTGAAAGGAATGAGGGTTTAGTAGAGTAGTAAATTTTGGAGTTCTACTGCACAACTTCCACCTTCCCACACTGCTCAGAGGCCCAGAAGGGCTGAGATGTGAGGAACCTGCCCCACCCCCAGCCACTTGGTGCCTGTGCATGCAAATTAACCTGCCATCTTTGTTGGGTTAATTTGCATACTCACTCCTGATTGGCTGGTTGACATCATGAAGGTATGGTCAATTTGCATCTTTCTCTTTTATTGGTGTAGATATGTCATGCTCAGTGCAATTCAATTAAAATATTTAGCAAGCAACTATTTACCATATATAAGGCATGAAATTGAAGGCATAAAACCTGTGTTTAAAGGTCACACAGTCTCCTGGGAGTAATAGACCGTTAAACAAATCACAGACCAATATGCTGGTTGTCATATTATCAGTACTTCCTGAGTCCTAAAGAGATTCTAAGGAAGTACAGGAAAAAACCATAAACTGTCTGGGAGAGCCGAGAAAGCACAGGGGACAATCTTTCTGAGCAGAAGATCGTGGAGCTGAGGGGTATTGGCATAGGAGCAGTTTAGGGTGTTTGAAAGGAATGAGGGTTTAGTAGAGTAGTAAATTTTGGAGTTCTACTGCACAACATAGTGATTATAGTCAACAATACTGTATTATAAAGTTCACAGTTGCTAAGAGACTGGGTCTTAATTGTTCTCAAAACAAAAAGGAAATAATTATGTGATGTGATAAAGGTGTTAGCTAATGTACAATGCTACACCCTGACTTATTCTCAATTTTTTAAAGGCGCCATTTTTAATGCCATGCATAAAGGGGGAAAATTCACCAAGGAAATGCCCTTTCAAGGATTCTATTTTCAAGCCACTCACGTAACCAGGATGCTCTCTAAAGACATAATGTAACTTACTGCAGAACTAGAGGAGAAATCAAATCTTTGATTTACTGACTACTTTAAAGACATTCCTCTCCACCTCACTCAACCTCACCTAGATTCAAGGGCAGGTATCAAAGATGCTCAAATCTGATACACATGACATTCCCACACATGGCCAGGGTCGCCCACCTCTGGTGACATGCTGGGGTCCAACCCCAGCAGGTCCAGGGGTCCCCAAAGGTGTGGATGGAGTCGGCAAAGAAGGAATGACATGGAGACAGCGTTCAGTTGATCAGCAGCCTTGCCAGGATCTCTAGCCACAATCTCCACCAAGTTCTATGTCCATGTTCTCTTGCTGGGTTCTCCAGCCACGTTCTCCAGGTTCTCCAGGCAGGTTCTGTAGCCATGTTCTCTCGCTAGGTTCTCCAGCCAGGTTTGGTTTAGGTTCTCCAGCCAGGTTCGGTCGCCAGGTTCTGTAGCTGGGTTCTTCAGCCAGGTTCTGTCTAGGTTCTCCAAACAAGTTCGGTAGCCAGGTTCTGTCCA
>NW_006300372.1:2786090-2799294 GCF_000327345.1 Myotis davidii | reverse complement strand
CTGGAGGGGAGAGGGGAAGCGCCCTAGCCTTTGTAATGGAAGTTGACAGGATTAAAATCAACTGGTGTGAATACGGATGTAACAAGACAATAAATGGCAGAACTTCTCTGGAGATCCTGACCAGAACTTGCCTGGAGATCCTGGCTAGGCTGCTGATCAACTGAACGCTGTCTCCGTGTCATTCCTTCTTCGCCGACTCCGTCTAGACCTTTGGGAACCCCTGGACCTGCTGGGGCTGGACCCCAGCAGTGACAATCAGAGAGTGATGCTATTGCCGAGGGCACTGCTGCCAGCAGGCATCGTTAGGGCAGGCATATGGACACTGCTCCCAGATTATTAAGCAATGCCTTCATATCTAGTCCAATGGGAACCCAGTTCATAGTGATAACAGCAACAATTGAGTAAACAGGGCTCACCAGGTCTGCTATAGATCCCCATATGGTGCTTCATAGTTTGTAGATCATTGTAAAGGTTTTTTATTTAATAACACTAAACACCATTAAAGTATACCTTGAGAATTGTTCTAGTGATGAAAAGGATACAATTTGACACCAGACTGCATGAGTTGGAATCCCGGCTCTCACTTACTAGTTGCTAACCTGGGGTAAATTACTAGTTTATTCATCTGCATAATGGACTTCGAAGGTGTGGTGGCTGTAAGAATGCACCTACAGACTTCCAATCACAGGGAATGTAAGTGGTCAACAGACCAAGGGCCTGGCAGCTGTGCTCCGAAGTCCACAGCAGCATTTGCACCCATGCCCCAACCTGCACAGACTTCCACTGCCAACGACAGAATGCAAGAAGGATATGAAGGCAGGCCCATTTCCAGAAGACATGAGATTGCTTTAATGGCTAATAGTGAATCAAGGACTCCCTGCCCCTGTTGCATAACCTTCCTCAGATTGATGGCAATCTAGGAGACTTCCACCTAACCTTCCTTCCCTCTCTCTTTCAGATGAGGTGAAAATCGCATCACAGACCTTCTACCTCTTCTGGCTCCCTCCGCATTAATTTTCTCTCACAGGTATTTCTACTAACAAAATGTTTGCATGTCTAATCCTGTCTTGGCATCTGCTTCTGGGAAGACTTAGACCAACACATAAGGACAAAGTGAGGTAAATTATAAAATATATTTAGAATCATACCTGGTACACAGTGAGTACTCAGTAAGTATCTGCCATAATATTATGCTTACTATTGCTACTACTACCATCCTTACCACAGGAGGGAAATATCATTCATTCAATTGTAGGTAATTCAATCTACATGAAAGGAGGTTGCAGATATTCCTAATATTAATATTAGAAATAAAGGCGTAATTCCTCCTTACAATACTTATTTTTGAGTAAAATTAAATGGAAAAACTCTAACACACAATACAGATGTCCATTAGTAATAACATGTTTCCCCACCCTTACCCCCTATCCTTGGGGACAATGTTTTATTCATCTTCTCAGCACCAGCATCTCTCACAGTGGCTGGATCATTATAGGTGTTTATAACTATTTCTTGAATTGTTAAATTGTGCAGCCCAATCTAAGGCTTGCAGTGTAAAAGGTAGAAGAATATGTAAAGTGATCTGTTTTATATCACAAATCATAGAGCCCTTTGAAATTGGACATTCATTTTTATGGATTGAGTACAACTTGATTAATTCCCCATAATAACAGTGGAAACTGCAATGATGTCTCTGCTGGGGAATCTATAGACTCATCCAGACTTACATCTGTACCTCCAACTCACTAAATTGGAAAAAACACACAACTAAAGATATTTTTTAGAGGAAAAAGACATATCTTTACTCATTCACTTGGGATGTATATGATGTTTGACTATGCTCTCGAATAAGGCATCTGAGACATAAAGACACCTACTAAAAACAAAACAAACAAAAACCCCTCAAACCTCCAGGTTTTATATTAACCTAGGAGCTCAGTGCACGAATTCATGCACCTTGAAAGGAACTGTGGGTCGTGAGGCTTCGGTGAGCCTACGGACGGGTCTCAGCCCATCCTCTGCACCCCTACCCAACCCTTCCTGCCACAGCCCTAGATCCCCTGTCTGCAAGCAGCCCTGCTCCCACTGCCACAGCTCCCACTCGCTGACAGCACTGACAGCGCCGGCCCCACTTGCACCTGCAATTGGTGCCAGCACCAGCAGCAGGTGCGAGCAGGGTGGGCGCCGAGAGCAGGAACAGGGGAAGGTAGAGAAGCCCTCAGGGACGATCAGGGCCACCAGCCGCAGCTCACACCTACTGACAGCACCAAGCACTTGGGACTGGCGGTAGGTACCAGCAGCGGATGCAAGTGGTGGCTCTGGCACCAGCAGTAGTGCGAGCAGGGCCAGCACTGACAGCAGGTGCACGTGCAAGGCAGGACTGCGATGCGCAGGAGCAAAGAATTTTCAGTAACCAACAGAGGCTTACCCTAATGACAGGACTGGCGCCCGCCATGGTCTGGCATGCCCCACTCACCTGCCACAGCATCCTGCCACAGCTGACACCCACCATGTTCCTCGCTCTGCCGCCTGCTGCCAATGCCCATCATGTTCCGTGCACGGCCCCTGGTGGTCAGCACACGTCATAGCAACCGGTTGTTCAGTTGTTCTGCTGTTTGGTCTATTTGCATATTAGGGTTTTATATATATAGATTAGGCCTGGCAACTGTCAATGATTCAAAACAAAATAAAAACCTTCCTGCCTGAAGCACCCAGTGATGATGCCAATGATTTAAATCCCTTAACAGGAAAATAAAAGTCATTTATCATCACCATTAGCAGAAGGCTTGAAGGGGGGGAAAAGATTAGTATGACAACCACTATTATAAGGACGTTTTCCACTCAGGCCTGTGACTGAAACACACACACAAAAAATTGTGCATCTAAAAATCATTCTATCTGATACTCTGAAGTTTGAAGAAATGGGCAAAAACGTACAAAAGGATTGAACCTTTAATAAAGAGTTTGTTGTCATGTCAGATAATCAGACTACCACTCCAAAGTACTATCATTCGAAACCATAGCCCTATGTTTGCAAAACAGACAACCGTGATGAATGTGCTTTTGATTATAATAGAAGTGCTTCTTTCATGATCCAGTAGTTTTATCTTTTGGGGTGAAACAGCACAGGGGAGCATGTGCATCCATGTTGATATTTGCAGCATACAAACCATACTGAGGCTCTTTGACTACAGAAGTGAGAGATGGGGAAAGAGCAGCAATAGACAAGAAAGCCAAAGAGAAAACAGGGAGAGTAAGAGAAATGGCAGGAACATTAACACACTGGATGGATCATGAGAATTCTCATATTTTTCTGTTCCAAGGCTTGTGGCCAATCACGAGAATTCTTTTGAAAGATATTAGTTTGTAAGAACATGCAATAAATAACTTCAAAATGCAATGGGTATTTAATTTTAAAGTGTGCCTTTAACATTTATGTAAAACGTCTTCTGTACTTGTTCAATAGAAACTTATCTAGCCACTGGGTAAAGCTAGCAATAAAACTACTCGTCTGCAATGTGTTAAGAAAGTTGTGCATAGTAGTTTCATCTATACCAACTAATCCACATGTCAGACTTTGAGTAAAATGTTAAAGCATTTGATTCCTTATCTCTCATTTTCCTCTTATCCATAACAAAGATGCTAGGACTAACTTCAGGCTCTCAAATTTTCTCTAATGCTAAATGGTCCCCCTGGTATTTGCAGTGATCTGAGAGATTTGCCTAAATCCCAGGTCTTTTTGTTTCCTGGAACATGTTTTTTTTTTTTTTAATTTTATTTTCTTGTTTAAAGTATCACAAATAGTAGTACATATGTCTCCTTTTTTTCCCCATTGACCTTCCCCCGGCCTCCCCTACCCACCGGGACATGCCCTTACCCCATTCCCCAGTGTCTTGTGTCCATTGGTTATGCTTATATGCATGCATATAAGTCCTTTGATTGGTCTCTTAACCACCCCCCCAACACTCCCCAGCCTTCCCACTGTAATTTGACAGTCTGTTCAATGCTTCTCTGCCTCTCTATTTTTTTGTTCATTAGGTTATGATGTTATTTATTATCCATAAATGAGATCATGTGGTATTTTTCTTTCACTGCCTGGCTTATTTCACTTAGCATAATGCTCTCCAGTTCCATTCATGCTGCCGCAAATGGTAAGAATTCCTTCCTTTTTATAGCAGCGTAGTATTCCATTGTGTAGATGTATCATGGTTTTCTAATGAGATTCCCCCATCGCATATTTTGACATGATTCCAGGGGAGTAAGTGAATAGGCTCCTCTGCTCCATGCCACTGAACATGTTTGTTTTGTGGGGCAGCTGCTTCAGCGGCAACCACATGTGACTCCTGTGGAGGCCGTTTTCACACCTCCCTCCAAACAAATTCCCTCTGACCGCTAGAGACTCAATCTTCTGAGAAGCAATGTTGTCCCCAGGCTCCTCTGCTCCATGCCTCTGTTGTCCACTGAACCATGATGGTGCTTCTGCGATGAGGTATCTCAGATGATCACCTAGGCACGTGGTCGGCAAACCACAGCTCGCAAGCCACATGTGGCTCTTTGGCCCCTTGAGTGTGGCTCTTCCACAAAATACCACGTGTGGGTGTGCACGTGCAGTGCGATTGAAACTTCGTGGCCCATGCACAGAAGTCAGTATTTTATGGAAGAGCTGGTATTTTGTGGAAGAGCCACACTCAAGGGGCCAAAGAGCCGCATGTGGCTCGCGAGCCGCGGTTTGCCGAGCCACAGTTTGCCGACCACTGATAGGCCCTAAGGGTTGGGTTCTGGCTGGGACACTCAGCCTGGAAACCTGAGGAAACCAATTTAAGTTGAGAGCTGTGGAAGAGGAGGGAGGGACAGCCATAACTTTAGAAATGCCTACCCTCTTCACTTCCCACATTCTCTTTTCAACCAGTGTTCTGCTTTTCATTCTTAGTGATTCCTGCCCACCTTGGCTATAAAGATTTTGACATTAAAAATTGTACCTGATATACTTTTTAATTTGAAAAGCAATCCTTTAAACTTGAAATCTGTTCCTTACTTTTTTTTATGTAAGTAACAAAATACAGCAGGTAGCAATTAGTGAAGAAAAAAGGAGGCATGGCTTATCTTTTGTATGTGCCATTCAACCTTACTGGGGAATGGCATTGACTATACATGTCAGTGCTAAAATCAGCGACTACAAAAACAGCATATTCACTCACTCCCCTGGAATCAAGAGAATTGTTACTGTCATTGAAAACCAGCTTTTGAGCTTTCCTTCTCACACAAATAGGCTTCCAAGCCACCCTGTGAAGCAGAAAAGGCTTCTTTCCATAGCTTCCATCATTCCTCAACATTGCCTACATAGTGGGTAGCTCTTGTTTTGCCTTCCTAAAATCAAGGCCTTCTTCCCATGTCCACAGGACCTCAAATTTTCTGCGGGATGTGCTTGTTCCTTACGGGTAGTCTGCTATATCAAGGGCTGAGGCCCCTTTCTGGAGAACTTGTCAAAATTCAGAGAACTGCCCTGGCCAGTATTGCTCAGTTGGTTGGAGCATGATCACATAAACCAAAAAGAAGGTGGAGGGTTCAATCTTTGATCGATGTTTCTCTCTCTCCTCTTTCTTTCTCTTTCCTTTCCTCTCTCTATAAAACCAATGAAGGCCAGCCGGCATGGCTCGGTGGCTGAGTGTCCAGCTGTGAACCAGGAGGTCACAAATGGATTCCCAGTCAGGGCACATGCCCCAGTTGTGGGTTCGATCCCCAGTGTGGGACGTGCAGGAGGCAGCCGATCAATTATTCTCTCTTATCATTGACATCTCTATCTCTCTTTTCCTCTCCCTTCCTCTCTGAAATCAATAAAAAATATATTTATAAATAAATAAATAAAATTAATAGAAACATGTCCTCATGTTTTTTATAGTCCTAAAAAAATCCATAGGACTATATACTTTTTAAAAGGAAAAAAAAGTGAATTTTACTGTATATAATATTTAAAAATCTTGCCCTGACACTATCCTTGCTAAGTGATCTTGGACAGGATAAATCACTACTAATATTCAGTTTTCTTAGATGAAATACAAGGGTATTGGTCTAAGCTCTTTTCCAAGTTTAGCTGTCTGTGATAGATATTACACCATGCAAGTGCCTGTCTGTTCTCTAAATCTAGCATGCACGCTACACTAGGAAGTCATTTAGCAGTTTATGGTGCTTTTCTCCTCAGCAAAGATTTTGAGGAGCCCAATGGAGCATAAGCATCATCAGCATCATCAGCGGCAGCAGCAGCTTTGAGCTATCTCACTGCCTGAATTCACCAGCTAATTCAATATTTCCAGACTATGAGACTCACCAAAGACCACAAAGAATTATACAATTGCAAATTTTTATTTCTGCCCTACAGCAAAGTTTCCAAAGAGAAATAAACACTGAGGGGAAAAATATATAGTGAGTTTTTCACCCTCAGGGAAGAAAGAATCTATGGATATGCAGCAACACAGCATAAATATTAACTCTCTCACTCCTAGTTCTGCTTCATACCCTGTCACCTGCACTGTGGATGAAACACAGGATACATTTGTCATTGTGATGCAATTTCTTACAGCATTGTTATTTTAATTACACGGGTATATGGAATAGAATTTCAATAGGGAATAAAATCTCTCCTTCCAGAAAAGCCCAACCTACTAGTCAAGGAGGAATGTTTCTAGGTCTCTGACAGATACAGAGAGCTAAGAGAAAGGGGCAAATGCTTTGACAAATTAGGATCGCAGTAATTCCATTTCTAAGCATCTACCTAATATTAACCACATGTAACATTATTTGTAATAGTGAAAAAGTATAAGTAATCTAAATGTCTATTGTCAAGGGGCTGGCTAAATAAAGTGTGATATAATAATGTAAAGTAATACTAAAAGCAAATAAAACTGCAAACGGAAATATTGATAACCCCCTAAAAATATTGAGAGGCAAAAATCATATTGTAGAATATCACTTCTTTTTTTAAAAAGAAACACAATAGTTCCACATCATGCACTGATACATACAGATAGGGCAAAAGAAGGTTTACACTTGTGAATACATGAAATACAGTTTATTCTTGTATTATTATTTATTATTGTATTATTTTCCGTACAAATAACTGTAAATCTACTGCTCCCCTACCCTATATATTTACATATACTTGGTATATATTAGAATTTCTTTGAAGGGTACACACTCAATTCACAACAAAGATTGACTTTCAAGAGAAGAGGTGAAGACTGGGTTTAAAACAAATGAGTTCTTGGAGGAGAATGTATTCATGTATTATTTGTATAATGAAATATTACTTTTAAACAAAGACTATAATGAAGAGTATCAAAGAGACCGATTTCATCAAGGAATTTTCCCATGGCCATGTAGACTGGCCCTAAAAGCATGTTGTCTGGAAAAACAAGGTCAGAAGATGGAACGATCACAGCCTTGTCGGGAAAGGCACTCCTGGCCTAAGCTATTTTACAATATTAATCTGTGAACTATGTTTATGAATTAGGAGTACAGTATACATTGTTCTTAAGCAAACACAAAGTCCTGAAATGATCTCTAATATTAAATGTTCAAGTCTTGTGAGCAAATCACTATTTAATTTCCCTCCTACCACCCCCCTTTACTCCCAGCCCACATCCTCCACCACCCACTGGCCCCAAACCACAGAATGACACATATTTACTTTCAAATTTATAGTGAATTAAAACTAATTTAGTTTGAGGATCCTGTGATACCCTTTGGAATAATGAGTAGGACCCAGCAGTGTCACAAAAGCAGAATTAGGAAAGCATGGGCTTATATGGTTGCCATGGGAATCTGTTCCCTGTAAAAATCCAGTTCTAAAGAGATCAGGAAAAAGAAACCTCAGAACGGCTGTAAATAGGGCAAGGCAGAATCACAAAGTGAATAATACCCATGGGTCAGAAGCTTCGCCTTCCCCTGCCTGTCTAGGCACATGGCACGTGAGGAAGGAAGAGTGAATCTGTGCTGGTTGCCAGGTTGCAATGAGTCCACTCTGCTCAGCCCCATTCTACAGAATTAAGTGCAGATGGAAGAGAAGTGCCTGGGAGGTGAGAAAGTGTCCCTCCATGATTGTCCGGACGTGGTCACTGACTGGCTGTGTGATTACAATGCAATGGGCCTGGACCACTGCTGTCCTCTCTGCTGTTAAGAGCATGGACCCCTCCATGGTGGTGTATTATGTTTCCCAATTTTAATTTTAGCATCGACACTTCAGCAATTTGCATTTAAATGTGTTGTCAGAGAATTTTCAGAAATCTTTAATAGGAAGACTGATTTGCATTTTAATATGCTGTTAAAGAATTTCAAACATCTTTTTTTAGTGTGAATACATATTACCAGAGGAATGGCCACTGTTAAGGAAATTATAATTACCTGGGTACAATTTAAACAGAGTTGGCTTTCAGAAGCACCTTGGCTTTGTTGGATTTTATTTAAAGTTCCTTGTAAAATAGAATCTGAAAGAAAAAGGAAACCTTCTGAACCAGGAGTTCTTAAAGGCACAATTGAGACCACCAATAGAGAAATCCAAGCAGAGAGGAGAGGACACAAGTCTTGGTTGGTTATAACCAACGGTTGGACACATGCCTCTGAAGGAGGAAATAGGAAGGTAGAATTTTCTTTGTTGTTCCTTGCCAGTGCCCCATCTTGTTTCTTCTACGCAGGTTTAAAAGCTAAATTCAGAGCTAGGTCAAGTCCCCACAAGGTAAAGAGTGAATGTTTCTATCCACACTTTTCAATTAGTATTTTCACAAGAGTAAATAAGCAGGACTTTGAATAGATACATCAGTTTTTGTGGATTCTGGAGAAATACTGATGATGTCATGGCCTCATGTTCAGACTGATAAAAAAATAGTATACATCCCATTCTCTCTCTTCCTCATCTTCAGTGACTCTGGGTTACTCTGCCATGGCCTGTGATTTCAAGCTTTCTTGAATCTATCCCCTCCCTACTTTTCCAAGTATTAATTGCCCCATTATATAGTAACCTTTAATTCAACCATATTATCTGTTCCTACACACCTTGGCTCCCTGAAGATTTCCCACCATGAATACCACACACTTTGAACTCAAAAGAGAGAGAAGGGGAAGGAGGTAGAAAAGGGAGAAAGTAAGGAGGAGGATAAAGAGAAAATTAGAAAGAATGAAGAGGAATACCAGGAGAAAGGGAAAAGAAGGAGGAGGAGAAAAAATTCAGAAATTCTCTCTTAAACTACTTTTTAACAATTCTCCTTAAAATGCCCATGTGGTTTTTAAGCCTCTTTTTATTGAAAGAAATTCCCCTTAGAAGACTCCAGATGAGCTTATTTTGCAAATAGTGCTTCTGCATCATTAAAAAACAAAACAACCAAATCCAAAATGGAGTCACCTAAGCTAAGCCCCATGTCACCAAATGGAGATTTAATTACAGTTTCAGCCTCTCAGAAATGAAATCTTACACCAGTCAATCAAAAGTTAACTGATCAGCACTAGTCAGGTTATCTGCCTGATAGACCCCGGCAATCATCTAAAGGAAAGGAACCTTGTGCCCTGGCCAGTGTACCACAGTGGTTAGAGCGTTAGCCCTCAGACCAAAGGGTCTCCGGTATGATTCCTGGGCAAGAGCATGTGCCTGGGTTGCAGGCTTGATCCCCACCCAAAGTTGGAGGGGGGGTGTGGGAGGCAACCAATCAATTTGTCTCTCACATCCATGTTTCTCTCCCCCTCTTCCACACTCTCTTAAGAGAGAGAGAGAGAGAGAGAGAGAGAGAGAGAGAGAGAGAGGGAGAGAGAGAGAGAGCGAACTTGAGAGAGAGAGAGGAACCTTGCAATAACCAACCTGCTCTTTTGCCTAGTACACATTCTTGTTCTGATGTCCTTCTGCCTATAAAAATCTTTCTGCACAGCTCCTTGGAATTCCTTTCTAACTGCTAGATTGGATGCAGCCTGATTCAAATTGATTTTAGCTCAAACTCTTAAAATTTTAATAGGCCTCAGTTTATCTTTTAACAATTCAGAGATATATCTTTTTACAAGCAGAAAAGTAAAAACTCGAAGTCACGTCAGCTCAAATTGATCACTATAAATCTGTCAATTCAGGGAAAGAATGGCACCTAAGTTGACAAACTGCCTCTTTACCATGCCCAGCCTCTGAGCATGGCAAAGTCAAGGATACAGGAGGAGGACAGCACCAACCCCCTAAATACAACCTGCAATGATGGAAAGCAGAATGAAAAACAGAAATATATACAGTCACAGCTTCAGGGTGGAAACTCCAGGAAGCATCCATTCATCTACTCAATTAATATTCGCTGCATTCATTCTGCGTGCCAGGTAGAAAGAAGTGCCTCACATAGCAAATGTATTAAGACAACAGGATAACTGAGAGCAGCAAACATTTTAAAGTGCTCCCCATGGGCCAGCCCTGCCCTAAGTGCCTTCCATTTATTAACTTACTTAATCCTCACAGTAACCATCTTAGGTAGGAACAACTGTATCTACAGTTAGTAAGCATGGAAGCTGAAACACAGAAAGGTTAAGGAAGGTGCTCAGTATCATGCAGCTCATATATGGTACAGGTACTCAAACCAGGCCATCTAACCCAGAGCCCACACTTTCACCATTAAGTCAGTTCTATCCCATCTTCTCTGAAAATCTACCATCTTTGAGAAATTTTTATAATCTCTCCTTGGGAGTGATGATGGCATTTCATAACTTACTCACATTTTCTGGCCTGTTTCACTTGTGACTATTAAGAAATAGACTTTACAATTAGGATATGTAAGACATGTATCTAAAGAAACAAAAATCAGTGGATGACCCAGTAATCCCACTTCTAGGAATATATCCCAAGAAACCAGAAACACCAATCAGAAAGATTGGATTTAATGAACATAAACTGATGAACAAAAAGATAACCAGAGAAATAGAAGCATCGAACAGACTTTCCAACCTATGAGGGAAAGTGGAGTGTGAGGGGGTGAGAGATTAACCAAAAGACTTGTATGCATGCAAGTGAGCATAACCAATGGACACAGACAGTAGGGGGGTGAGGGCATGTGCTGGGGGGTGGGAGCAGCCGGAGAGAGGTCAATAAGGGAAAAAGGAGACTCGAGACTCGTATAATACTTTAAACAATAAAGAATTTAAGTTAAAATAATAATAAAATAAAAAACATATATACCTGAAACCTATATAATTTTACTAACCAAAGTCACCCCAATAAATTCAATTAAAAATGAAAAATAAAAAACAGAGACAATAAAAAATAAATAAAATGCTATGTGGGAAATGCATGCTTAATAACGAACAGATGGACTAAAATATCTTTGTCATTGGACAGGAATGTAAGTCAGCAGAGAGGTTAAAGAACTAATCCAATGACTTCTTCTCAGAGACACGATGCCCAACTGTTGGCCAGTAAAGGGAAAAAAAAATTTCCAGTGCTTACTAGTTTCACATACTCTGGGCACGTTGCCTGTTAGCATGACACTGCAGCTGAAATTTTACACATTAGGTGGGAAATTACAACAAACTCATTTGCATGCTACTGATTTTTTTCCAAGAAGGAAAAAAACACTGAGGTTAGAGAAGGGTGTCAGGCCAAAGCCTTGATGTTTTTCATTAAGAATTTTTTTTAATGCTATTAGATGTTCAGGCTTTCAAAGCGATTGTGCAGTTCTCAGGAACCATCACCCACCTGAATTATTTATAAAGCTTCAGGAAACTGCAAACCTTTCTGATATTCTCACCTTCTGGAGGGCTGTTTTGGTGTCTCCCTCTGCTTCCCTTCTGCAGATATTCTGGGCTCCCTTTACTACAGCTTCCCATTTACCTCATAAGTCAGCCCAGCTGCTGAATATAGGCAAAGGATGGGCAGAAGGAATCCAGTACAGGTGCTCTCTGAGCACCTAGTGCCTGCCCCCAGCTGCCAGATGGGTGAAAATAGGTTAGACAAGTGACAAAAGAAGATGTAAGACAATGGCCACAGATATTCATATACATATACATATATATATACATATACATATACATATACATATACATATACGCTGTCGATTCTAACAGAGCCTAAAAGTATTAATAATGTCTGTCACTTACCAAAGGCTCATATCCCCGACACTTTAGATGCAATTCATTCAGGAAATAACTCTTTCACATTCCCAAGAACACATGTGGATTATTTTTTTTCTATTTGCTTTTTAAGTAATGTTACTATCATCAGACCACAATACTGGAGTATAAAGCCCTTTATAAAGTCATATACCTATTTCATTCTATAGGACAGAAAAAAAATGAAGCATTGACCTCAGACATTTGTAGCTTTGAATCCTAGTCCCATCACTGTGTGAACCTGACACATCACTTAACATTTCTGAGCCTGTTTCCTCAGTGAGACAATTCAGATTATACTAACTACTGGAACTGGCGTAGTAAATCATAGCACCAACTACATCCTTGGTATCTAGCAATACTAGTTATTATGGTAGTGGCTCATTATTCAACAATGTTAAAGATGCTTTTAAGAACCAAGCACTGTTTAAGGCACAGAGAATACAGCCAACCTCATGGAACCCCAGTCTTCCTGGAGACTGTCGTCTTTTAAATTGTTGGTAGTCAGGTTGAGAGGAGCTGGCAGGAATGAATAGAAGTTTTGTTTCAAGATCATTAGCTATCCCCTTGCCTTCATTACGTTTCCTGACAAAGTGCTCTAATAAGACCACATAATCCCAAATTCTCTCACCTTGTAACCTCAAGATAAAGTGATTTTCTCCTGAATAGAGAAACCCTTAGGGCTGGAGAGGAACATGCAGCTGTGGGTGGAACAGCAGGTTACTGTCTTGGTGTGGAGTGGTTGTTATTGTTGCTGTCGTTGTTTCCTAACCATCTTGCCCGCTTGTGATTAAGGTGATAATGTAATACCATGCTGACGTTCTGCTTTGGAAGAAAATGTAAATAGATATTTTCAGCTCCTCTATCATTTTTATAAGTAAACTAGAGGCCCAATGATGAAATTCGTGCCAGAGTAGGCCTTCCTTCCCTGGCTGCCGGCACTGGCTTCCCTCTGGCACCTAGGACACGGGCTTCCCTCCCGCCGCCAGCAGGCACCTGAGACCTGGGCTTCCCTCGCAGCCCCAGCTTGGTCTGGAAGGTGGTCCGGAAGGACATCAAGGCTAATCAGCATATTATGCTTTTATTATTT
>NW_006300372.1:2766640-2786054 GCF_000327345.1 Myotis davidii | reverse complement strand
TACACCTACTGGCTTTATAGGGCAATAGAACCAAAGCTATTTCCTCTTATGTTTTTATTCTTCCATAGCAGAAAGGTAAGAGTGCAAAGAGCTGGAAAGTGTGTATCTCTGGCAAGAAAGAAAGACAGGGGTTTAAATGCACAATTTCCAAAAGGAAGCTTCACTCATCTCATTATAACTGACTGAAATTATATGGACTGTTATTTATTAAAGATGTGTCTTAAATTACTGAATAAATAGGGGGCTAAATATTAAATGTATATTAATTTTGAGTAAACTTTTAAGTACACAAGGGAAGATTTGATACTTAGTCATTATATTGTTAATTTTTAATAAACAAAACCATATCCCTTTTATGTAAATTCATGTTTACACATGTATTACCATTTTAAAATTCAAAGTTATATTTCTAAAAGAATCAGAGGAACACCAGGTTCCTCGGGGAAAGGGGCAAGCAGATCGGTTAATCAGTGATGCCAGACAATGAATCAGTTTGGGGGTATTATTTCTTAATTACTTCATTTTATGCCCCCAACCCCACTCCCCTCTGACCGCTGTCAGTCTGTTCTCTACCTATGAGTCTACTTCCATTTTGTTTGTTAATTTAGTTCATTAGATTCCACATGTAGGTGATATAATATGGTACTTATTTTTCTCTGACTGGTTTATTTCACTTAGCATAATGCTCTCCAGGTCGGAAAGGGGAAGGTTTTTTTTTTTATGGCCAAGTAATATTCCACTGTGTAAATGTACATCTTTTCTATCCATTCATCTACTTGTGGGTAACAAAACACAGACACAGACAACAGTATGGCGATTACCAGAGGGAAATAGGAGTGGGAAAAGTAGAAGGGGGGATGGAGGGGGTCAGGGAAATAAATGGTGATGGAAGCTTGATTTGGTGTGGTGAACACACAATACAGTGTATGAATGATGTATTAAAGAATTGTACACTTCTGGGGTGGGGGTGGGGCAGGAGCAGCCAGGGAGAGGTCAATGGAGGAAAAAGGAGACATATGTAATACTTTCAACAATAAAGAATTTAAATTTTAAAAAAAGAATTGTACACCTGAGACCTATATAATTTATTAACCAATGTCACCCCAATAAATTCAAGAAAAAAAGTAAAAACAAACAAAAAACAATGAATCAGCACTATAGAGGCTACAAAAGGTTTTTCCCTTTTAAAACAATATATTCATTTGCATTTCTGGGTGTTCAGAAAACTGGTGTGGTAAGGATTAAAGTGGGAAAAACATACAATTCCCAGCTCTTATTTCTTCAGAGGTTATGAGAAAACCTGTCCAGCCTGGTGAATCGTGTAATATGCAGACAGATAAAAATGTTTGCAGAGGGAGAATATTCTCCACAATTTAGGAGTTTTAAAACATAAATCAGATCATATCACTTCCTTGCTTAAACCCTTCATGGGTTGCTCACTGTTCTCAGAACAAAGCGCACACTCCTCCATGGCCCACAAGCTCTGCCCTTCATCTGCAGCCACAACTCCTGCTGTTCTCACACCAGCTCACTACGCTTTGACCACCTTGAAAAATGTCAAGTTCTTTCCCACTTGAGCTCTTCAGCTCTGCTGTCCCCTCTGCCTGCAGCACTGTTCCCCCAGTATTGTAAGAGTCTGACTTATAGACAGGGAAAGCCCACCTGAGAAGTGAGCAAAGCCAAGAGGTCAAGAGAGGTGACTCCTGCTGAGGTCACAGAACACCCAGGCCATCAGCTGCATGAGTAAGGAGACCCACCCAGCATGCTGGGCGCTGGCCTTTTCCCTGCGGAACCACACTTGTTCTGTTGGAGTTCCCTGATAAAGTCCCAGTACTACATCACTGCACGCTTCTCCAACTGCAGGATGCACAGCCCCAGTTCTGTGCAGAGGAAGAAAAACAGAGTACCCAATACATCTTTCTGGAACATCAAGTTTATTACAAAATTCAGAAAAACCAAGTACTTTAATAAGAACTTTGCTCCCATAAACACGGGAGCAAAGAAGGCAGGGGAGGGAGAAAGGACCCAGGAAAAAGTCCAGTCTCTGAAGTCTCATTCAGGTGGGAGCCACGGGGTGGACCTTCAGCAAGGGTGGCCTCTCCTTTAGACCCTCAGGGGGCTCCAGGAAGTCTACAAGCTCAGCAGGTATTTTGGATAAGATGTTTCTGAAGACTACAGAGCTGCTGGATACCCTCCTGATGTGAATCCCATGCAGTCATCCATCAGACCAAGTCCGCTCACCTTGCATGCACAGCGTGCACTTCAGGCACCTCTCTCACCCACAGTGCTTTGCGTCCAGCCTCTGGCTCTTCTCCCACACCACATGGGAAGCTTCCCTGGAGCTCAGCATCAAGTTCAACATTTAAAACGCAGGGAGTGATGATTGATCTCCCCAGCATCTTTGACTGTGGCCCTACCTTAAGCGTCCACAATTCCACAATTTTAAAAATTAGTTTGGCTTCACTCCTGTCCTTTTGAGATACTGCTTGTTAGTGCACAGCCTGTGAATATTAAGAAAAAAAATGAAGACCCTCCAAGCCACTCCCTGCTGACCATGGCTGTGGCCAGCGGGAGAGGCTGTGTCCCACCATCAGGCTGCCCAGCTTGGATGGAGGCAGTTTTCATGGGTGGCTCTCTCTGGGGCTCCACCACTGCTGCAGGTGTTTCTGCTGCTGTGGGTGGTGAGGGAGCACCCAGGGCCACACTGAAGGACTAGGCTGGGAGTGGCAGTCATCGACTCTAGGACGAATGGGGGAATGGTGATCCTTGATTCCAGGTTGGCTGGGGAAGCGGTAATCCTCACTTTAAGACCAGCTGGGGTATTGTACCTTGATGGCTGAACCTCTTGGCTTGGGGAAGCACTGCTGTTGGGGAAGGGCAGGGCATTATCCTGATGGTTTGCATGGATAATGCCCTTCATCTTGGTTTCTGTAGTATCTAGAATCATGTACATCCCCATAATATTATTATATTTTCTTCCTCTTAACTGACGTCTGGATCTTGTTCTGCCTAAATCCCAGGTTCTTCATTATTTCTGCTACCTGGGGGTCCAAGTCACCCGGGGTGCTCAATGTACAACCTCAGTTCTTCCTCCTAACCCATATTGAGCCATGGGTCCTTCATTTTATCTTCTGGTCTTTTGCTGAGTTTGAGGGTCATTAATTTATTTTAAAGGTTTTGACCTCCCCTTGACATAAGTAAGGTATGGTACATGGAACTGTCCACTCAGTATTTCCTTCTTTAGTTTCCCAAAGTTGTCCCCCACAAATGGCACAACCCCCATCACCATCCTGTACAAAACTATGCCCAGGCTCCATACATCAACTTTGGGGCCATCATAGGTTTGATGCTGAAAGACCTCTGGGGCCGAATAGCAGATGGTGCCCCAGAAGGAGGTCAGTTACTTGTCTGTAAATTCCCTACTGAAGCCAAAGTCTGCCAATTTGATGGTCATATCACTGTCTATAAATATGTTGTCTGGCTTCAGGTCCCTATGGACGATGCCCCTCTGGTGGCTGTACTGTACCATTGATACCAGCTGATGGAACATGGCTCGGGCTTCCTCCTTGGTCATGCATCCATAGTCCATAGTTCTCCAGATAATCAAATTAAGTGCCCTCCGCTAACATGCTCCATAAAAAGAAACAATTTTTCCTGAGTGACAACTCAGTTACTTTTATGATATTTGGGGGATTTACCTCTTAAGATAATAAACTCCTTGAAAAAAATCTAGAGAAGCCCCGCTGACACTCCTTGTTGGCAGAGTGGGCTGCGAAATCATGAGACATGGCAACTTCAAAGTAACAAAAACTGAGAAAAATAAAATTTAAAAATATTTTTTAAAAACGGACTAAAAATAAAACACAATAAAGAAAAGAAAAATAATAAAAAAATTTAAAAGAAAAATGAGGAAACAAAAACACAAAATGGAAATAAAATGGGAAAAAGAAGCTAACTAGTCTAAGTCCAACAGGTCACCACAAATCAGCTTTCTGGGCTATAATGGACAAAAACCTCAGCCGGGCCAGGGTCTCACACAGGAGTGGTTTGTAGTTCCCTCTCAATGAGCAAGAAACGGACCAATCACAGCTGGGCATAAACTACAGTGGCTTTATCACTTTTTGGTCTCACGATCCTTTTGTTTATGTGGTATATTAAAGATGGACATTTACTTTAATAGAAACAAAAATATGTAAGATATAAAAAATAATATAAAATAAAAATGAAATGTCTGATTCTCATGCTCCAGGCCTCAGTTCAGATATCACCTGCTTAGAGAGGATGTTCTTGATCCATCCATTCCTACCTACCTCACCCAGCTGGTCAGGTTTGTCATCTTCATAGCACTGACCACAGTGTGGCTGATTCTTGTTTACTGTCAGTCCTTCCCATGAAGGGAGGAGCATGACTGTAGTGTTCCCTGTGTCTAGCACAGTGAGTGGAAACAAAACCAATATTAAAAAATAGAAAAGTTTGGGGGAACAAAATAAAACATTGCCAACTACTTATTTAATCAAAGTGATTCATAAAAAATATCTTTAAGAAATTCCTGTTCTGTCCTCACTCAGCTTTTGGGGCAGGTAAGATAGGACAGAGGAGGGCTGAAGTCTGGGTTTCCAGGTATGTGGGTGCTCAGTGAGGCTGAGGAAAGGCCAACAGGTAGGAGCCTTGCTGTAAAAACTAAAGAAGATGATTCATCCCTCCAGTGATACTTGCCAAAGGATATAATGAATTTGGATCTGCAATGAGGCTGCTACACATTTTATACTTTGAGTATCCATTGTCAAGTGATACAAATGACTTCTCAGGTGACCTTGAGCAGGCCATTTAGGTAAATTTCTGAGTTACTTAAATGAACCATCTCTGTGGAGAGAAACAATGAGGAGGCTTGTTAATTTACATTTGTAAACACACTGAAATCTCAGGATGAAAGAATTTCTGCAGGGGTACAAAGACTGAGGTAATAATATGTTGGGGCAAATGCTACCCTTTATGGAGGCAAAAAGGGAGCAGGCAGGCTTGGGGACACATAGGGGGATTCTTTGGCACATTATGTTTCAAACTAATCTTTGAAGAAAGGTCCCTACTTTCAGTACATTGAGTGTTTTAACCACATGTATATGTTATTCTAGTAATTACTTTCCTTTAACACTTCCCTCTTAAAGTCTCAGCTTTAGGGGATCTTTAGAGGGATTAGCCTGTGAGTTTTCCCCTCTATAATACTTGTTCCCCTACATCAGTGACACTCAGCTCCGAAGCATGACAGTCTCTGTTGCTGAGTTGATTTGGGACCCAAATGGGGTCATTTCATTAATTCTCTAGACAGATGTTCACAAGTTCCAGTCAGAGATTAGACAAAGGTCAGAAAGGAGAAAAGGGGAAATTTCAAAAGAAGCTGCCAGTCTACTAGTTAAATATATCCATTTATAAAAATGGCAATAGTTAAGTAATAATAGCAACAACATAGGGCATTTTCTGACTTTTTTCAGCAAGGTAATACAGACTCAAAGATAAGACATTTAATGTAAAACTGTAAAGGCAAAAGCCAAGCTCTAGATAACTCTAATTTGAGGTATCCGACAGGCTGGGGTGTTCAATCAGGTGGATGAGCTGCAAGTTTGGGAGCCTTTTAAAATGAAAAACAAATGCATGAATCAATACCTTTTAACCTGGCAACTCGGGGATTAGTTAACAATATCCTGTACGGTCCACTCCAGTGAGGCTGGAGGGAGTTCTTGTGGAGACTTTTTTTGATGGACCATGTATCCGGGTTGTAGGCCATGATGCTCGGTGTCTTTGTCTCCAGGAAGTGCTCTGTGAAAAGATTGCCCTATGAACTTGCATTAATTTCAAGAACGTTTGTAAGTTCTTAGCAATAAGTTAAAAACTCTCAGTAAGGCATGTTTGCACATTCCCTGATTTAACCTCACTTGATAGGCACTCCAGTAAAAATTTCAGAAGGGGACAATTGATGTATGCCCAAAGGAATTGATCTTAAGTTAACAACATCAAGGAAAAGACTTTAGGCCAAGGCAGATGAAAAGATTCAACAAGTTTACCATTTGAATTTCACCTATTTTGTCAGTTTGTTCTATGAAACCAGAGAACCAGGGATGATACATGCAATGGAAATGCTACAATATCAGCCAAGCTTTGCACACCTGGTATAGAATTTGTCTAGTGAAATGAGTTCTCTGATCCTATGGGACTCTGTGGGGATTTTCCAAGCAGCAAAAATCCTTTCTACGAGTATTTTTTTTCTTTAACTTCTATGGCTATAGCTCTACCCAGTGAGAATACATATGGATCATCATTATCACATTTTTATCCTGGAAGGGGTGACAGCAATTGGATTAAAATCCACTTTCCAAACATCAAATAGGCCTTTTGTAAAGAGATATTCCCTTATTTTAGCTATTCCTTTCATCTTTTACTTTAAAAACTTTAAACTTCACAAGGAATTACAGGAAGTTAGAAGTAAAATCTAGCTCTTTTAGATATTAAGGTTTGGTTTACCCAAGCAATCACAGACCAGATGATGCAGAGTATATCTTACTCTTCCTTCATAATTTCCTATTAAGAGCACACCAAGAATATAGATAAAGAAACCTTCGTTCTTTTAACAGAGAGAGAACCCAAATTCCAATTCTGGATCAGCGTACTTAAATGAATCCATTCCAACCTTAGTTTGACCACACATAATATTTCTTTTTCAAGATTCCTTTTCCATGAACCTTCTGAAACTTTCATAAATCTTTTATCTTTTGTTCTTTTTCCATTTTTATTTTAGAACCATCATTTACTTTAGGATAAGATTCCTTTCTTTTCTTTCAATAAAAGTGTGTTTCCATTGCCCATACTTTCTTTTACCAAACACACATCTTATTCTCTATACACAATCATTTTCAATCACCCTAATATCCTAATCAGGCTTTATCACAAATGTCTGAATCTTCATCTGAGGCATCGTATGCCCTTCTAGCCTTGTAAAATGACACAGTAAGTCTCCAAACTCATTATCCTGGCTCCCCATCTGGTCTGTTAGCTCCAAAGATAGAGTGTAGTGGGCAACTGCATGTCCTTAATTAAACCAACATCCGTAAGTTAGTTTTTATTTACTAAAGATTAATCCTAGATCATGTGCACTTTAAAAGCAAATGTGCTAGTTTCTGTTATTTTTCCAATTTGTATGAACACTCATTTGTTTTAAGCCACTTGAATAGAACCCTTTTACAATCTAAATTTGAATTTACAAATCAATTTCTGACAGTACCATCTAGCAATGGTAATATACTGCCTATGTCTGTAACAAACATAAATAGGTACACATACACAGATAGCACAATACAAAACCCAAAAGAAAAATTATGGATCCAAATGTGTTTTCTAGCAGCTGGACTAGGCTGAGGTTTTGCTCAGAGGGTCAAAGAGTTTGCATGCTATCAGAATTCCCATAAAGCTGTATTTTTTGTTTTTTAAATACAAGAATGCATTCCATTATCTGTTAGAGGTTTGAGATTCTCTTTTTTAAAAGTTTTGCTTTAAGGTGGGCTTATTAACAAACATAAAGAAATAGAAAGCAAATGTTCACAATGAAATTGGATGCTCCAAAAGTACAAAGAATTGGCACCAGAGGCCTGGGTTTAAAGAGGAGCAGATTTTCCTGGGGGAAGATTGAAAAATGGCTCCAAAGGTGCAGCCTGAGCATCGGGTGGCTGCTGCCCATCTGGAGATGAAGATGGGAGAAGGAAAATAGGAACAGAAGGTAGGCAGGGCAGTAGGCAAGGGGGGAGGCTAGAAAGTGAGAGATCTTCCAAGGTTTTATTTAGTAAACCTGGCTTTTGAGTAGCAGGCACAAGGGTCAGAAGGAAAGTTTTCCAACTATCTACCTTATGTTCCAGTTTCGTGAGTGCTAGTTTTCTTCTTAATTTACCAAGATATTTAGCCAGTTTATTTTTTCCTAAGGGAG
This sequence comes from Myotis davidii, assembly GCF_000327345.1. Classification (NCBI taxonomy): domain Eukaryota; kingdom Metazoa; phylum Chordata; class Mammalia; order Chiroptera; family Vespertilionidae; genus Myotis; species Myotis davidii. The sequence continues at coordinate 2,778,085 of NW_006300372.1, read as the reverse complement.
GCGATAGTAGTGTCTTGATTTATTGAGAGATGTCAAGCGACCAGTTTAAAAAAAAAAAAAGCTCCCCGTGGTTTCTGGGGGGCACAGTATTTTTTTCTGTCCTAACTGAGCACACACATAAACAAGCTGTGGGGTTGCAAAGGAACCCCATCTTGACCAACAAAGCTTGAGAACATCTCGTGTGACCTTTGCCAGAGGCCTTGCCAATTGCAATTCTCTGGACCATCATTTCCATACATGTAATCAGCCCAAATCCCAAGCGGTGGCTGATTACATGTAAAAATTTAGAGTACAGGTTAGTCACGTTGTACTCCTCTTCATGGGTGGGGCCCCCAAGGGCCCATTAGTGTGTGCATCCTCACAGACCTTATGGACAAAGGCCTAGTCCTAATCTGTAGGATATCCTCCCTGGTGCCAAATGAGACCGAGAGATACCCTTCCTAGGCACCAAGCCAGAATTACATGGAGGGGCCCTTCTGAGTCCAAGTATGTGAACTAAGGTCAACAGATGAGGGTCCCCTGCCTGAATGAATAAAGTCTCTGAGACCTCAACCACAAGCATGGGAGATCCTGGATCTGAGAGGACTTACCTGAGGTCCTCTGGCACCTCTGGGAAGATAACTTGAACATAGGAGTTGGGCAGGTGCCAGATGTGTTGGATTGCTTCAGAGTCCCATCCTCATCACCATGGAATGTCAACAGAAGGTCACTGAAGTCAATTCAACACCAACAGGAATCCCCAATTTTGGGTGCAGTAAGGAAGGAAACTTTATTCTGTGCAAGCAGCTCAATTGTGACATCACACAGCTGTAAAAACAGCACAGCTGTGGAGCAGCTTAACTGTGACATACATGGCTATGGACCAGCTCAATTGTGACATTGCATGGCTGTGCAAACAGCATAGCTGTACAGCACCTTAATTGTGACACAGCACAGCAGTAAAAAAGCTCAATTGTGACTGCATGGTTGTGAAAACAGCATGGCTGTTAGGCAGCCCTAGGGGCAGGAGCCCCTGGGATGAGGTGTCCTAGGGTAGTGGTCAGCAAACAGCAGCTCGCGAGCCACATGTGGCTCGCGAGCCGCAGTTTGCCAACCACTGCCCTAGGCCCAGGCCATTTCTTTGGCTAGGCAACTCTGCTCCGTAGTGGTCTAGTCCGATATGCTCTGCCCATGTATTGGTCTGCTTCACTCTGCTCTGGTGAGACATCAGTGTTTCAGCTCCAGCCAGGAAATGAAATCTTTAGCCTTAGATTGAAAGAGAACGTGCATTCCCAAAGCCAGAGGGGAGCTGACAGAAGTCCCTACCCTGCTCCCTGATGCAAATGATGACTCCAAATCCTTGGTTTGATAGGTCCAAAAGGCACTGTCCTGATGGATCGAAATGGAGCTGCTCTGATTGATCAGTGAATAAGCTGATGAGGAAATAGCTGTGTAGCCCTCAATGGGTGGGAAAAGCCTCTATTCCAGGAATCCTCGAACTACGGCCACATGCAAATACAAATATTGTATCTGTTCCCGTTTTTTTTTTTTTTTTTTACTTCAAAATAAGATATGTGCAGTGTGCATAGGAATTTGTTCGTAGTTTTTTTAAAACTATAGTCTGGCCCTCCAATGGTCTGAGGGACAGTGAACTGGCCCTCTGTTTAAAAAGTTTGAGGACCTCTGCAGTCTATCCTATTGGTTGAAATAGGATCCCAGGCTGGCTGAGATGGCAGAATCACAGTAGAGGCAGGTGGCTCAGTGCAGAGGCAGTTCAGTGCAGGCCTCTCCCTGAATGCAATTTATGTGAGAGGGCCCTGTGTAGACATGGTTGCTAAGCTTATTGCTTTTTGTTTTTGCTATTATTTTTTTTATTTGAGCCCAGTTAGCCACCAGGAGCTTTTCTTGGTAGATACCTTTTTTCTCAGGGTCCACAAAAGATAGCTCAGACTGTCACTTAAAAGCAGAGTAAGCACCAGGAAGTTAACTGGTACCTGAGCCTCATTTTCATATATAAAATGGGCATGGTATGACCTATTGTTTCCCACGTGACATACATCAGAATTTATAAGGTCTACAAGATAAAATGCACTTATCGATGGAGGCAAAACTGTAGCCAACATAATGACCTATTTCATTATAAGAGAGGATGGGATTTTCTCCACAACATCCTTTTCTTCCTACTTCCCAAGAAGAGAATGGAAATCTTAAGTTCTGAACTGCAACATGGTTGCCATGTCATATCACAGACCTGGCACCAGTTAAATGAAGCAAGATACTGGCATGAGAATTTTTTAACATTTCATAGAACACAGGGATTTGTGGGTTTTTGTCCCTGGGGGACAAAGATTGAATGTAGTATTTCAATCATACCCAAAAGAACATAGTTAAGCTTTCACAGCTACTTAAACCACTCATTCAAAAACAGTAATGCAAATGTTCAAAATATTTATGCTTTGTAGGCAAAATATGGCACCTTGAATTATTGTTTTGTACTCTCATATGCCACGGACTTACGATTCATTTCAGATCAGGTAACCAGAAAATCACTGTGTTCAAAGGGAAGCACTTGCAATAAAGTCTTTATCCTCACAATCCTTTTTCATTTTTATTCACACACAAATCTTATTTGCTTCCAAATAAAATAAAATAGCCACCAAAATCAGTGATTAAGCTAGGGATTAATACTGTCCCTTTAACTGATTGATGTGATCATAATTTTCCATTTCCATTATGTGTAAAATTCAAAGGCTCTTTTCAGAAGAGTGATTCTATTGTAATATCCCATTATGCCCAGACATAATGAGAGCCTTCAATATAAACTTTCCACCTCAACCATAATAAAACTTGTATGTCGGGTTTTCAACCCTGACTTTTAATGCTTCTTAAAAGTGTTTTTGAGAGCATGAGTAAGGTCAGAGAGGAATCACATTATTTGGAATGCTGTCTACTCATTTAGTGCCTGTCTTTCTACTATCACTATCCCCAGGCTGTGGAAGCAGAAAATCAGGTTCAAACAAAAGCTTAGACCCTTCAGAGTTAGGAAGGGGCGCTCAGGTACCATAGATGACGTGACAGAAGAATCTGTCCTGTTGACACTGTAGTAGCTGGGAAGTGGGGAAGATGAGATACAGGGAGTAGAGCTCATCACCTACCACTTCCAACCTCTGTATCCCAACCCAACTCTTGTTCTCTTTAAAGATAAATTTCCTCTTTCATCTCCTCACTAGCCTAAACAATCTAGCAGCCCTGAGGGACATTGTCAAGGATGTATTATCACCAAGAACCCCTTGATATGAAGCACTGACAAGGACACATCACCACTCTGGTACCCTTCCCAGTAATGCAAAATCTCTATCTAATCATTAAAAAACATCAGATATCAAATATCAAATTGAGAAGCATTCATCAAAATAACTGGCCAATACTCTTCAGAAGTGTCAAGGTCCTGGAAGACAAAGGAAGACTTCAGCACTGTCAGAGACCAGAGGATAATTCAAAGATGTGACTATTAAGTGCAATATAGAATCCTGAATTAGGTCATTTAACAGGAAAAGGATCTTAGTGAAAAAACTGGTGTGATCCAAGTAAATCCTGTACTTTAGCCAACGGTATTATAGTAAGGTTAACATCTTAGTTTCAGTAAATGTTCTATGGTTTGTAAAATGCTAATGTGGAGAGGCTGCATAAAGGGTATGTGGGTCTTTGTACTATTTTTTCAACTCTTGTATTAGAATTATCTCAAAGTCAAAAAATTTAACTGTTGCCCTAACCAGTTTGGTTCAGTGGATAGAGTGTCGTCCTGCGGACTGAAAGGTCCCAGGTTCGATTCTGGCTAAGGGCATGTACCTTGGTTGCAGGCACATCCCCAGTAGAAGGTGTGCAGGAGGCAGCTGATTGATGTTTCTCTCTCATCTGGGGGGGGGGGGGGGGGGAGGGGGGGAGTTTCAAAAATGCTGACATTCCTCAGCAGATGAAGAGTTATTCATTTGAAATCCTTCTGATATACACAGTTCAAAAGTTACATAATATGGTAGTTAATAGCCTGGACTTTAGGATCAGATGTATCTCAGTTTAAAACCCGATGTTACCAATTTTTAGCTATGTGTCTAATGACATATTATTTAACCCCTCTTTAACTCAATTTTTCATATGTAAATTAGGGGATTCGAATAGTACCAACTTCATAGGATTGTTCTGAGGATTAAATGAAGTAATACATGTAAAGCTAATTTTAGTACATGTCTAGCATCTAGAAAGCACTTAATAAATGGGAGCTGTTAATATCATCACAGAAACTGGCATTATTTACTCCATCAGTTTCCAAAGTTTATGCTTTCCTTTTACTTGGAAACATTAATAATTCCATTTCATTCATCCTTTTCCAAATGTTATCCATTCTCCAAGTGCCAATGGAATCTCAATCCCTTTTTAAAACCTTTACTCCCCAAATGGTAAAGAACACCTTGTTTCTTCTTATATTTTCCTTGGTATCAATGTTGAACACATAGTAGGCATCCAAGAAAGCAAGGTGGTCTATGATTATGATATTTTAAATTTTTCTAGGGGAATATGATGACTCCATGAATTTAATCATGGAACTTTAGAGGCCTCTCAAAACAGGACCAGAAGATGTATACATATCCTTAAAATCCATTTAGAAAAGAAATAAGAGCCTTTCAAAATCGTCTTCACTCCAAATGCAAACCAAATTCTTCACTCCTGTCTCTGGGATTTATGTCATGTGTTTTTGTCTTATAAAAAGACACTTTACAATAGTCTCTCTGGGACTTCCATAGACATACTTCTTTGGCTGAAAGCCCAAAAGTCTTAATAACTTTCACATTAGATGCCATGACCACACATAACACCAGGAAGAGCACATCATTTCTTTTAACAATTCCCTTATATTGCATTATGATTTCTTAAGTGCTCGTAAGTGTATTGTTTTAATTGATTCTCATAAAAACTCTGAGAGGCCATCTGGAAGTATTATTATCCCCAGCTTGCAGATAAGACAACTGAGGCCCAGACTTGCCAAAATTCACACAATTAGTAAATTGCAATTTAGGACTCTTGTCTTTTTCAACAAGCATTTATTGAGTGTTTCTCATAGGCCACCCCTGTCCTGCATGCTCCCTCAGCCCCACATGCTTGCTCCTATCATAGTGTTGTGCTTATCAAGAAGGATGTTAATCATCTACTTACTGGTCTGAATCATCCCCTGGACTATAAGCTCCATGTAGGCAAGTATCTGTCTTGCCCTAGTTGAATCCCAAGAAGGCACTCAATAAGCACTTGGGGAACAGATAAATGGGGATAACTCAAAAAATGATGCTGATAGATATGCCAAAAGAGCTCAAGTTAATTGTCCTGGATGAATTCAAATTTCATCATCCCTTTTCCAAATGTTAGCATTTTATAACTCGATTCTCCCCAAAGGAGAACACGGCTATTGGGAAATTAATACACTACACTCCTGGGAAAGAAATAAAGCCCATCACTCTGAGTCCTTTCAAAGATGAATCACACTCTCCAGATAAAGCCCTTTGTCCCAACAACTCTCAATCCTGACTGTCACACTCCCTAGGACAACTCTCACCTCCTCCAAAGAATAGAAGTGATAACCTTTAACTTCAAGTTACCAAACTAAAGGGAACTAATACTCCTAAATAATAGTAAGAGGAGCTCACTGATTCTCAGGGTGGTGAAATACTGAAATTAATTCTCCCACATGTGATTGAGAAGTCTTTTGCCATTGAAGAAAATCTTCAAGAAGACAATAAAAATGTATGTGAACTATCTGCCCTCCTAAGTCTTTATTTAGCTGTAGCATCCCTACTTCTCTTCTTATCCTATATTTTATATTGACATTATTGCCCCCACCTCCTTCATCTCATCATCTTCTTCTTTCAATCCATAGCCATCTGATTATAGAAGAACCACCTTCAAAATAAGAACTATAAAACATTTGCAAACTCTTGATTTTTCAGAAAGTTGGCAGAGAGTTTGTTCTCCATAGTGATGGCATCAATTTCCCCATGTGGAAAAATGCCAGTTGCTAGTAACAGTATCTGATACTAAGCAATTGGAGTGGTTCCAGGAGGCTGTGAGGTGTCTCAAAAGAGCACCAAACAGGAATTTGAAATAGATCTGGCCTTGACTCTTCCACACGTATGTGACCTCAGATAAATCCCTCAGTTTCTCTAACACAGTTTTGTTGTCTTGTCTCTAGAGCGAGCCTGGGTCCTTTCAGAGACTGGGTGTTAAGTTCTACTGTGCTACTGACAACCTTCACTGGGGGTGCGGAGCGGGTAACAGGTACAGGATCATGAACTCTTAACTGCCATGGAGCTTTTTCTTCCAGACTAATTAACAGTGTGGACTTTTTTCCCTCCTGTTACAGAAAGACTGGAAAACAGCTAGAACAGGTTTAATGGAGACAATCTGGGTCAACATTGAAGACAAATATGTATTAATTAAAAAGTAAAGATAAAGATGAAGAATAAGAGAAACCATTTGTAATCACTAAAAAGACAAAAGTCACAAAATAAAAATGATGTAAAGTCATTTATGTTTAACCTGCTATAAATACAAATAACCAAGAGAAAAGTTCACTGTTGGGACCATCTGTGTCTGTTAAGCATAAGTTTAAATCCTGGTACCATCTGCTCAACTGGAATCTAATACTATATCAAATATGCCAAATCACAATTATGATAGTAAGGATAGCAGTCTTGTAGCATTTAATCTAAATACCGACCATTCTTTAATAGGATGAGAAACTTTAGCCAAACCAACTTGGTTGAAAATTACTTTAATGCTTTATGTTCACCCTGATTAAGACCACACAGAGACATGTAATTGGCAAAGTAACAAGCTATGAGACTTTCATAGGAGGAGAAACATTCTGGGTAGAGACCCAGAATACTCTGGAACATAGAAAAGATGAGAAGGAACAATGAAGGCAGAGAATTGAAGTAGATATTTAATAGTATTTCCATCCATCTAGGGCTAGTCACTAGTACCTAACCACCTGATCTACTGTCACATTTTAGTCACAGAGTATTTTTCAGTAGGGAGGAGGCAAGATATCAAAACATAATCTAGTAGTGAGATAGCTATTGCCAATATGATAAATTCTTAAATTTTGAGACCTTTAAGATCACCTAGTCTAAAACCTTTATTTTACAAATGAGGAAACTGGGGCCCCCAAGGTTAAAACATCTATCTCCTTTCTCCCAGACCAATATTAATACTATCCATGATGTTTCCTCTAGATGTCCAGCAGCCAAAGGCTTTTGCATAGATCTTCCCTTTCTTATCAAATAAAGTCATGTGCTTTTCAAGCTACAGCCCTTAATGCCTAATGCCTTTCCTAAAATGTCCTGCTTATCTTACTATCCTAGAAGCAAGTTTCTCTAAGATAGCATCTTTCATAATCTTAAGCTCTATTTCACAAAATATGAGTTATTCATATTAGCTCCACATCATTATGGGAGAGCTATGTCATGATTTTTAGGTTAAGTATAATTAACAAAATGATCTCTATTACCCTTTGGTCTAGACATACCAGAATAACCACCAATTCCATAAAATTTCAAGGAACCATCCTTTCAAAGTTCTGTGCCTTTGCACATGCTGTTCCTTCTACCGGGGTGATCTTCCCTGCTTCTAGACCCGAATCCAGCAACCCAACCCCTACTCATCTTCAAAGATTCAACTCAAATGTTGCCTCTACTTCAGAGTTTTTCCTGATTTCAACCAAAAGTCATAGTTGGTTTCTCCCTCTGCATTTTCATTTTGCCTCAGCTATAATACTTATAAATGATCTACTAATTATTTGTATTTGTGTTTGTATCTCCACTAGAGCATTAACACCTCATGGGCAGAGACAGAGTTTTACATATCTTCAGCATATAATAGGCAAATGTTTTGTTGTTGAATGATGTCAATAGGATAACAGAGTCATTGCCAAGATCTACACCATTTTTCTTAATCTAGCCTCCATACACTGACAATGACCTTTTGGTATAAAATTTATTATGGTCTGTAAGTATTGGGTCAGTAACCCATAAAGTATTATAAGATTTGTGGGTACAGCTCTTGCTGGTTTGGCTCAGTGGACAGAGCATCGGACTGTGGACTAAAGGGTCCCAGGTTCAATTCTAGTCAAGGGCACATGCCCAGGTTGCAGGCTCGATCCCCAGTTGGGGTTGTGCAGGAGGCAGCAGATTGATGATTCTCATCGTTGATGTTTCTATCTCTCTTTCTCCCTCTCCTTTCCTCTTTAAAATCAATAAAAATATATTTTTTTTAAAAAAAGATGTGTGGGTACAGAGAAAAAATGAGAACGGTTATGCTCTCAAGTTCTTAAACTCTTATGGTTGGTTTTATGCCTTTTAAAATAAGAACCAGACATTAAAATACTTCCAAAGGGCCATGAGGCTCATTCCCATGAGGATAAATTTTCAATAGTGAGTCTCATAAGACCTGTCTGAAGTTTAATAAGGAACAGAGAATATTATACTATAATTTTTCATCTAAAAAGCTAAAAAATTATCTCATTTCTATAATATAAATAAAAATAAAATTTACTACTTATTGGGGGCTAACCATGAGCCAGGTCTTTCATTAAGCACTTTATATACATAATTTCATTTAACCTTCTCTGCAACACCATCAATAGATACTGTCATCACTCCCAGTTTATAGATGAGGAAACTGAGGCATCAAGAGTTTAAGTTGTACATACAAAGTCAAACAATGAGTGGTATAATGATGGTTTGACTCAGTCAGACTGATTCCACAGCTCCTGCTCTAGTTAAAACAAAAAACAAAACAAAAAAACCCCATGGAGTCAACAGCTCAACAAATTCAATGAAGCTCCCTGGGCTAAACAAAAGATAGAGGACTTTAGCTCCTCTTAGCAATGGAAAAAAGAGCCACACCCTTGGGAGAGGCACTGGAACCTCCAAAGAAAGGGGAAGCATGAGACTTTTATCTACTCAGAGGAATGAATTATTAAAAGCTTGAAATCATTGAATCAGTAGACTAAGCTCTGTACATAAAAACAAGATTTTATCATGCATGCAAAATGACTCCATCTAAAAGCATAAACTGAGAACATTTTATTCCATCAACTGGGTGGGCTTGTGTACTTTCATAGGGTGGAAATTGAACTCGACTTTAGTGAGGCCAGTGTATACATTTCCTGGCAATTATTTATTTATAGCTTATTGGACAGCTTTTAGCTTTCATCTAAAGAGACAGTTAGTGATGTATTTCTGTTTTCATTAGGGGAGAGTGGAAAAGGCTAAGGTTCCTTTAGGAGAAATCGGTTGATGGCCCATCTTAGTACATTTTTTATCATAATAACTTTTTTCTGTAGAAAAGGTAGTGATTGGTTTACATATAAATTAACCACTTCTTTGCACAGTGATATTAGTTTTCCAAGTGTTTTCCTGCAGATATCATCTTATTTGAGCCATGCAAAAACCTGGTGAGGTGGATGGATTTGCTGTCATTATTTGCAGGAAAGTCCGGTTGTTGCCTTAGCTCACAAAGCTGGTTTAGTAGCACAACTGGGGTATGAAACCCAAGCTCTGTGATTCCAAGTCCACGCTCTAAACAGCCACTTCTACTAAACAGCCACTGTGTTCACCTATCTTTCTAAACTTGCTTACAAATTACTTCATTGGCTTAATACCTCTTTAAATAACTTGTGATCCTGGATGGAGAAGATTTGACCAAGACAGACTAAAATTTAAAAATTTAGTTAAGTTTTTATAGTTTACACTTTTCAAAAGAGAGCTAAAGTCTGCAGTTTTTCTTGTGGAATGAGGCTGGGGAACTAGCTTTAGAGATAGATGGTCAGAGTCTACCAAATAGGGAGGTTTGAACAATTCATCTTCACTTTTGAATTTGGAACATTCAAAGGCAACATCAAAAGCAAAAATAACTCATTTCCTCCCCATTACTGAAATTGGCTGCTAATATGGCACCTGTTTGGCATCCGAAAATGCAAATGCTTCTGTACAAAAGCAAAATACAATAATTGAAGATTATATTCTTTACAACAGATCATCTCCTCCTGCTGTTATTTATTTTTTCCCTAAGGAGGAAATATTATGATTGTGTTTTAATCCTTAGAGACATTTGTCTAATAAATACTAAAGTTTCCTAGGTGCAAAGCAGATACTGTGGAAATTAAATGAAGGGGACTAATTCATGTTTTATAATTCTTCCTTTTCTCCTACTCCTTCCCTAGGACTGACTGCTAGGATAGGAGAGGATTTATCACAAATAGATACAATCCAAACACCTGGGCAATTTTGCCTAATCTCCCTAGGCAAACTGGGATCTTTTATGTTTGTTATCTGCCCTGTTTATGAGAGATCTAAAGAGTGTAAAACCTAATGGATTCCACTTAAAGTGCAAATAATGTAACAGCGTAGTCCTTTGGGGAAAGGACTATGATGGACAGAACCTTTTTTTAATATATTTTTATTGATTTCAGAGAGGGAGAGACAGACAGAAACATCAATGATGAGAGAGAATCACTCACTGGCTGCCTCCTGCACACCCCACACTAGGGATTGAGCCTGCAACCCAGGCATGTGCCCTGATCGGGAATCGAACCATGACATCCTGGTTTATAGGTCAATGCTCATGTTGAGTCATGCTGGCCAGGCAACTCTTTATCTTTTACAATAAAATAAAATAAAATGGGGGTGAGATGGAGAAAAGAAAAAAGAACTGTGAGGAGGACTGACACGCCTCCTTCCATCTCACTTCCGTGCTGTAGCACCTGCTTGTCCTACAGCCGTTAACACTATTCTTTTCCTAATTAGTATTGTCTGCCTGATTAACTCCTCATTTTTCATACTTTGCTTAAGAAATGCCACCTCAGGAAAGACATCCTTAATCATTCCACTGAATTAAGTATTTTCTCTTCTATTTTTGCCAATACCTTTGTCATTTCTATATTATAGAAGTGTTCCATATATTCATACATACCACATTCCTTAAGTCATGTATAAAGATCTAGTTGCATATATCAAACTGTAGATTTACACTTTCCATGATGGATACTCCTAAATAAGAAAAAAAATAATATGCCTAATTACACCTCCCATTTTAGACAGTTATTTTCAAAATAGAGTTCTTAATTTGATAACATTTCAACTATGATTTTTTTCCCTTCCTAGTTGAAAACTTACTCAATTAGCTGAAATCCAATGTTATCCACTTGAGGCTAAGAATTTGTGCCGGGAGCCGGTCCATCCTTGCTGTTTCAAGGGACCTGGCATATATGGCATACTGTTCTTAATATGTTTGGTCACCTTCTTGGCACTATGTGTTTTAACCAAGGTCACCTCTCCCAGAAAGGTTGTTTCCCCAGGTAGGGATTTTCCCCTGAAGTTAGGTAGGGAATAAAACCTCTTAACCCCTTCCCCAGCAGAA
>NW_006300372.1:2761016-2766528 GCF_000327345.1 Myotis davidii | reverse complement strand
GTCGACAGAACCTGGCTGGAGAACCTGGAGAACCTGTCTGTAGAACCTAGCAAGAGAACATGGACACAGAACTTGGCTGGAGATTGTGGCTAGAGATCCTGGCAAGGCTGCTAATCAACTGAACACTGTCTCCGTGTCATTCCTTCTTCGCCGACTCTGTCCACACCTTCGGGGACCCCTGGACCTGCTGGGGCAGGACCCCAGCAAATTTGCCTCTTTCAGCATGCTTAAAGATTTTCATCTTTGTGTCAATTATATGAAGCTTTTGAGAGATATGTTTATCATCAATATCAGCACTTTCACTTTCTATTCTCTACTCATTTTTTATAAAATAATAAGAACAAGATGCAATAAAATATTCAAATAATTATTCAAATATATTCATACTGACAGATGATAATGGAACTGAACTCTCAACTGCAATTCCATACAACACTTTTCACCCTTTGTAGCCCTGGAACAGTGCAGTGCACTGGGGATTAGTAGGTGCTTAATAAATCTATATCTATACTGGCGAATGACAGGTATGGTATGCAAATGACACAAACATTTGAGAATCCCCCACTCCCCCCTTTATTTTTTAATCTTGACCCAAGGATATGTTGGGGGGTTTTTATTTGGGAGAGAGAGAGAGAGAGAGAGAGAGAGAGAGAAAGAGAGAGAAAGAGGGAGAGAGAGAAACATCTATCATGCCTCCCATATTCACCCAGTCCAAGATTGAACCCAAAACCTAAGTATTTTTCCTTATGGGGATTGAACCTGAAACCTTTTGTTGTATAGAATGAGGCTCCAAACAACTGAGCCAACCGGCCAGCGTCCCCTAATTCCTTTTAATTAGAATGGCTTAGAGGCAGTGGAACATACCATACATAGAAGCCATTACAATCAGTGGTAAGAGAGATGAGCTTTATAAATAGGATTCAAATGCCAGTGCTGATGCCTCCTACCTTTGGGATCTTGGACTTGTTTACCAACTCTTAGCTAGCCACAATTTTTCATTCTAAAAGGACAATAACAGAGTTGTTACGAAGTTGAAATAACGTAAATATTGGTGCTTTCAACATATGTACAGATGATTTCTGAATATTCCTAATCCCTCTCTCTTCTAACAACCACATATTCCACATTCAGCCATTCACTTTCAAGGTCATATCCTCAACTGTGTCATTATTAATTGTTTGACCCTCTGTGAGCTCAGTTTTAAACATCCAACCATCTCCTCCTATCTTTCTAGTTTATTTTTCCACTACTAAATTCCGACTGCCCTTTGACTCTATAGTGAACCTCAATCCATCAATACTATACCTTTTTATTGTCCTTCATCTCCTCCATGTCCTCATTGTATTTCTTTCCCAATTGAAATTCAATGGTCAATATTTTAATAGCTCTATTGGATACATCTTCAACTCTTCTGCCCCTACTTTGCAGAAACCTAATGCCTGCTGGTTACGATGAAATCTGAGCCTGCTCCCCACCTGCATCCAGGCAGCTGGACTTGGCTGGAGAAAAATGTACAATGTACAACTGTGCTGAATGATCTCACTTTCAATTCATAGCCACTTACTTCAAATGAGTCCTTAATACTTTGGGTCAATTCACTCGCCTAGTTCATTCACTCTCCCACAGGCCTAGATAACTATTTTATATCATCTTTTCTCTCTCCAAACTTCTAACACTTCCTTCTCCATCCTCAGTCTTTCAGCTTATCTTCCTGAGCAAACAGAAACTATCTAAAGGGACCATCAACAAGCTCCCATCAAAGCATATCAACTAACTTTCTATACACATATGTTCTATTACTGCTTGATACACACACACATACACACACACACACACACACATAAATGAACTGACAAGGCTCATAGAGAGTAAACTCTTTCTGTACTTGATCCCATTTTTTCCTAATTATCCAAGGATATCACTCCAGCTCTCTTCTCCTCTATTGTTATTTTTCCTTACCCACTGGAACCCTCCTATCAGCATACAAATATGCTATTTAGTCTACCACCTTAAAAAATTCCTCTTTTGATCTCATTTTCTATGTTTTTAATTTCTTTATTTCTCTTTATAGAAAATTTCTGCAATCTCTGTACAATCAGATGTAACTTCGCAACTAAAAAGCATTTACAGAGTTCAGAGTCAGACAGCCTTAACCAGAATCTGAATCTTGACTTTATTAATTCACTAGCTGTGAACTTGAGTAAAGATTTCCCTAGTTCTCAATTTTATTGTCTGTAAAATGGGAAAACTAATCTTCACCTAAGATTGCTCTAAAGAGAGAACATTAGAATATCTACAAATCACTTGCCACAGTGTCTGCCATGTGATTTGCACTCAATCAGTAGCACTTAGAATTAATTTTGAGAAAAGTAAACAGTTAAGTGGAAAGAAATAAAAACTGTAAGAAATGGGGCAAAGCAAGAGTCTATTCTTCCCCATCTCTAGGGTTCTATGATTTTTATTGAGATTCCCAAGAGGAAGGGGCTGAGAGGGTCAATTGGTTTTTAAACCAAGAGTCATGTTTCCTCTTAGTTTTGTTTGTAGTGTTGCCATTGTATAATGGAAAGATAATTCTAAAGTAACATAAAATACTTATGCCAAAATTATATTCTTAAGTAACTCTCCCCAAATTTAAAACTAGGCAAGCTGCTAAAAGTGGAGCTCATTTGCAATATGTTTTATTATTTAAAAAGTTTGGATTAGTCCCAGGTTCATGCTTAAAATGGGCCACTTTTTTTCTGGGGACCAACAATGCTAATCAGGACATCTGGATTAATCTTGTTTAAGATTACTTCACTCATCTCCGTTTTGCTACTGATTCTAGAACCAGAAACTACTAATATGTCTTTATAATTTTTATTATTTTTTATTATTTTTATTTTTTTCTTGGGTATTTGGTGGAGCAGAGGAAGACAAGGATAGCACTTTTCTATTCCATTTCAAATGCTTTTGACATCTTTTTGTACTATGAAATCTTGTGCCTTTTCATATCTGAGGTACCTAGGAAATCAAATTCTTAAAAATAATGCTGTGTAGGAGTCTCTAGGAGAAGAGATTGTATCCCAGAAGTTGTGTGTGGGTAACTGAGGACAGATTTGCAGATTTCAGCCCAATCTGGTTTAATTTTTTTAAAGCTGTATCATGGGAAAATCGTGTTCCTAAAGCTTGAAATTTGAAGGGAAGAGAGAATGGAAAATCAGGCCTGTCCAGCACCTTCTGCCATCCCACCCCCTGCTGGAGGCTGTGTGTGGGCTTCTCACTTAATCATGGGAGGCAGTTCTCTTGAAGAGCTGCTTCTGGCAGTTTGAGAAAGACAGCACTGCCATCTGGTATTTCTGTGTATGGCATGATAGTCATGAGTGCCGGAATTGGGGTCAGGGCAACAGGGATGGAATTCTGCTCATACCAATTGGGATATCACATAGCAGTAACTTGTGTCTGTGGGGTAGGGAAGGTTCTTTTAAAGTTCACCCCCATCTATCACCCACACTTATCTTCATCAGCCCATGGTTACCACCATTCTTAACATAAATGAATGAACTTTTCTCAAACTCAATACTACTCCTTTTTTTCCCATACAGAAATTCCGAGACAGCCACTAACAGTGACCTTGAACAAGTGAAAGTTCTCTGAGCCTCAGTTTCTTATGTAGAGGTTTCTTGAGGATTAAATGAGAAGCATTTGATATGAAACCTGACATTGAGTTCAATAAAGGATAACTATGATCACTGTTAACACCTCAGAGTTTAAATAAATGCCATTGCTTACCTACAGTTATTTATCTGGTCAGGAGGACCTCAGATGCAAATTAAGATAGCAATTATTTAATTACATTCCATCTGCTTATTTGGAAGAAAGCTTGTTTTCTCATACAAGGAAGTAAATTACCAAGGCAAATCATAGGCTATAAACAATATAAAAATATACCTATAATAAAAAGACAGTGTTCCTACTGTTTTTATATAGAAGGCTGGTATGGGGGATTATTTGCAAACACCCCCAAACTAGACTTTTTTCGTTTAGAATTTTTCTTCATGTGAAGATAGAAAGCACCATTTCAACCAGTGATTTTATCATAGTCCCTTCAGCTCTGTGGAGGAAATATAGATTATATTGATCTAATATAATAATATAATAACCTTAGGCTTTATTCATAGTATAAGAAACAATTCCAAACTACTTGGTAGAAAGCATATAAGGTCGGTTGTAAAGACGATTTTTCCATAGCAATAACTCCCATTGCTTGTGTTGTTACAAAAATTAAATAAATAAATGAATGAATGAATGAATAAATAAATAAATAAATGGGATAATTAAGGTGACTATGTCTGTAACATACCAAAAAATGAAAGCAAAATTAATTTTTGCTCTTTATTTTTTCTAATTGATTTCCTTCAGTTCATCCTTCACTGAGATTTGTTCTGAGTGCTAAATGCAAGTCAGATGAAAAGAAAAGAAATGGAAAGGAATACAAAGCTAAGAACCTGACCAAAAATGTAGAAAGGCAATTTTTCAAAAAATGTAAATTCACCATTTGATTAGAATGTCTGGGTTTAGGATTTTTCAAACATTGACAATCAGCCCTATGTTTCTTGGAATTGTCCCAAGGGCTACCAGAAAAAAAGGAATAAAAAGGGTATAGGGAAGAATGCCTTACTCACACCCAATTCCCACCACAGGCAAAACATCATCACTTTAAAAGATACTGTATATTGGCTTCAACCTAAGTCATCATATAAAGCTGGGAGACTCAAAGAGAGGAAACAATCATGCAATCGTGAGATGCCCCTCACCATCCAGGAAGCTCTGATTTTTAAGTCAAGCCCCCAACCAGCATTACAATTTATGGGGCTCTATTAGGGGATCTTTTTGTATCCATTTGGCCAGTGCCTTCAGACCATAAGTGGATGATAATTACACAAGTGGAGAAGACCAAAATATACCCAACATATCTTTGATCGTAGGCTACAAAATAATAAAAGTGCTGGTGCTGCGGGCCCATTAAAACCTGTTTACTTATTGTGACCATTGGTATCTAAATACTTTACAACTTTCTAAATAAGCAGATTTAATTTCTATCTTCTTGGGTGTAGTTACTTTTCCTTAAGACGTTCTCTAGAAGTTCATTTAAGCTAAGATAAAATAGCAGACATCTAATCAAGCAACAGAGTCACTTTACATGTCATATCATGTGCTACTCAGTGTCCTATGGGGCAATTAATTAAATAGGTCCACTATTCTTGTTATATAATTGAGGTACCAGGGGGCTGGAAGAGTTAAGTGGTTCATCAAAGCCAGTTCCCCTGGATACTCTTGTATCCTCTGTCTCTCAGGTTTTAAGTTGTTCTTTTTTCCCAGCATTCATTTCTACTATACTCATCAGAGATTATACATCTACACCTGCAAATATGTGTGTGTGTGTGTGTGTGTGTGTGTGTGTATCTATCCTATCTAATAAAAGAGAAACATGGTAATTAGCATACAACCAATACCCTACCCATTGGCTAATAAG